>NC_142505.1:101840000-102140000 GCF_057876585.1 Rhinolophus sinicus
CAAGGCCCTTTGTCTCATCCGAGTTATGGAGAAAATGGGGCAGTCGCTAATACACAAGAATAACTAATTGCCTTCTTAAAAATGCGGAATAATAGCACACACTGTAAAAAATCTGGTCTCTGTACTCTTGACTCCCTTAGGCAGTTTCTTCACCTTGGGGACTCAAAAATATCCTTGAGGTTTTTTTTTCATTCCATCATAATTCTAGTTTTCGTGATTTTATTGGAAATCCAGAAAGAAAAAAGAACAAAAAGACAAAGAAAATAAACTTGGGTATGGGGTAGGAAACCAGAAATCACATAAAACTAAATCTGGCCTTGGTTAAAGCTTAAAAAAAAAAAAAAAAAAAATCATCCTTCCCTCCCCGTCCCTGTCCAAAGTAAATAAGGACAATGTTCATTTTCATCTGTTGTCAATTGGGAAATTTATAATTTTCATAATGTACTTTGAGGTTCAAAATATAAATGTTGGGTTAATTCCATTGCATTGCACAAAATGCATTTATAAACCAAGCTGGCTCTCGGCACATAATGGATTTGTGTAAAGTGTATTTGTGGCACACAGATTCTATTAGATTGTGTGTCCTCTTGGCAGAGGTCTGCCGTGTTCCTGTTTCCTCAGAAGGGCTTGAGCACACCCGGGTACTCACTGCACGTTAATTGAGACATGGGACATAAACTCTGAGGGGAGGAAGATTTTCCAGAGAGATAATGCCTGTAGGGTGTTACCACCAACCACATTTCATTCATTTATCAGAGGAGGTGAATTTCTTTATTTCTCTTAAAAAAAAAAAATGGCTCCTTAATAAATTTCACATGAGAATACCCTGTAAGAAAACACCTCAAGACCTGATGTGAGCTTCTATTTCTGCCCCACTCAGTGACATGTTGTTAAACTCACTGTGTGTCTTAGAATCCACTCTACTCTCTTCTCCCCCAACCCACATGTTAACGTTACCAGGAATGCCTAGAACAGATGTAAAACCTTACTGTGAGCACCAGATAATTATAGCCCAGGGCTCATACTTTTGCTCTTAAAGTCGGGGGAAACAATAATAAAAGAGGGAAGCTACAAAAATTATACAGTAATATTTGACTGTACTTTTGATGTTGATACTGGGATGATTTCTTTTGCAGCCAAATTTTATAGAAAAAACATCCACATAACCTAAAGAAAGTAATTTCTTAAATCTTTAAAAATCATAAAAGAAAGCAAAACAAACTTTACATCCATTTTGGTGACAGTTATTTCAAATTTTGTTTTTAAGCTTTATTGTTTTATACTTGATAATTTGAAAGAGTAACATTTATAAAGAAAAATATATATATGTGTGTATATATGTATATATATATAAATATATATATACATATATATATATATATATATATATATTTATATATATATATATATATATATATATATATATATATACACACACACACATATGTATAAAAGAATATGAGACAAAAAAAAGACCAGAGCACAGAATGTCACAGGTTTTCAGTCTTGTCTATTCCTAAGTGAAAGTATGATTTGATTTTAATAACTGGTTGGATTCCTTAAAAGTGCAGATATCAGAGGCTATAAAGGTACCTTATTTTACAAAAAGCTTATTATCACTTTTTTATAAAGTTGTTCATAAGAGTCCTAAATATATTATCACAATGTGAAAATACAGCTGATAATAATATAGAACCAGAAAGAAAATGTAGGACTATCACATTGTCTGGTGGCTTCATACATAAGCAAGAAGTGAAAGGATTGACGTTTGCCAAGGAACCCATATGAGACTTCAGTGTTTAGGTTTTCGGCAAATTAAGCAATGCTGACATCACTTTAAAATAGAACAGAGTACTTGAAGGACTGTAAAAGTATGTGTTTGATTCCAGTGCTGCATGTTCCACATTATAAACTTTAGTATCATGGTTTTTAGTTCTTTATATATTTCTTTCGTTCCTTTGGTGGTTTCTTTCATGTTTGCTAATGCTCCCAGGGGCTATCAAGCAATGGCTCCATTCAATAAATACAATAAATAAAATGAAGCACTAAGCCTTCCTTTTGGCAGGGCCAGCCTGATTATTACACGTGTAATCTCCAAGCCTTTGGGGAGACATTGGGCTTGGTGGATAATCATTTGGTTTTAAGCTGCTGAGTTCCTGATATCTGTACTTTCACTTCAGTTAAGTAGCAAAGCCAGTAAATGGGTGAGAGGCAAAATGCTTTCTTTCTTTTCTTTTTTTGTCAGTTCATGGTTGGAAGCCTCTTCACTCAGAAAACTCTTAACTTCTTTGCTTACTTTTCAGTCACTTATTAGTTTGGTTGTTGTTTGTCAAGGATCAAATTAAATTTCAATTTTGGGAATTGAGAAATGTAATCAATTATTAAGGCTATAAATTAAATGAGTGAAAACCAAAGAAGTTGACAGCATAAATTTTCTACGGACAACTGAGTCAGGATGAGTTTGCGCAGAATATAACAGCAAACTAAAAAGGGTTTGAGAAGAGTATATGAGAAGTAATGAGACACTTCGGTGACCCATTCTGAAACTGGAACACCACAAGTAGAAGGAGACAATTTCAAGTGATAGCTTTGTAAATAGGATAGAAATTGAAGCTATGTAGGTATTAGATATATATGCTTATACATAGGCTAGAAATTGAAGCTATGTAAGTATTAGGTATATATGCTTATACATAAGGGCAAAAACATAACTTATGATTTAATGTTGAGTATTAGTTAGTGCTAGCTGAAAGAATTGCCTAGAAAATTGTCCTTTTCAGTTTCCCTCAACTCAGTTTGAGGAATATTAAAGGAATCAAAGATGGAGGTAAGAGATTCATGAAATAGTCATTTACACCAGAGGTCATGAACTGCAGTCCATGAGTTATTTATTTGGGCAGTGCAATGTTTACAAAATTGTACATAAACCAACATTTTAAAAGTGAGCGATTTCATATTAGAAATTTGTACTTTTGGCTTCTCTCAAAATACATAAGACCCAGTAACACTTGCTCAGATTCCCCCCAGGGATAAGTTGGGTTATAGGAGTAACCATAGCACTTCTAATTGGGCTTGTGTCATCTGGTTCACAGAAGCTCCCTCTAGGCTTCTCACATTTAAGGTCTGCCATAGCCTTTGTGGGCACTTGATTACCAACCTTGACTTACATACAAACTTTAAGGAAATCAGAGATATTATAAATGGTAGCAAGAAAGCTAGAGGTCAACAATTGTAATGTAACATGTGTTTAGAATAGTTATGTTATATCTCTTTGTAAGCTTGACTTATCTGTAAAATGGGTTCAATTTTTCTAGAACAAGTTTCCAAAATAGTTTTAAGGATAAACTAAAATAAGATACAATGAAATCATATAAAATCAATTTAAATGAGAATTTAGTAAAATAATTGTATGTGTGTTGGAGAAAATAGTAAGTGGGTGATATGCCATCCCCATCTTGTAGGACAGGTGCTCTGAAGTGTTCAAAAATTAGTCAGAATCTTTGATTTTAACACATATACTTACCGCTATTTTAATGTAAAAATATGGAGGTGGACTTTTAGGAGATCGATGGAGGGAAAACCTACTTTAAAAACTTTAGCTACTTGAGCTGATTGAAGAAAACCCCAGAGCTTTTCAGGAGGAAGTCATTTAAAGAGGAAAATGACTTCGTACTAATTATGTTCAGTTTTGATTGGGCAAGTGGTTTACGGAGTCTGTAACAATGAAATGGAAGACAGTAAAGCAAAGGCTAGTGGAGGAAGTTGCAGTGATATACGAAGACCTCCAACATTCCCAGAGAAAAAGACTTGGAGCAGTATTGGATTATGCTGAGTTGGGAACAAGTGAGAGTCGTAAATGGTGCTCCACCAACCAAGAAATGTCCCTCTGCAAGTGGGTACGCAGGATTCCCAAGTGTATTCAGGAAAGGCTCTTATTCACAGTGCAGTGTACTCCCAATTCTCTTAGCATCCCAAGGATATTTGCAAAGAGAAAAGATATTGAAATACAAGTATGTTTACTAATGGAAAAGACTGAAATATTTGAGTTGGCATTCTTTGGAACCTCCATTCGTGGAGGTTTACACGGGCTTGAGGAGAATAGAAAAGATAGACACTACAGCAATATTTCTGCTTGTGTTAAGCATAAAAAGGTTGGGGGTGGGGCATGGATTTATATGGGGAGAGCTAGGCACAAGAGGAGGTTTGGGAAGTATTTTTTTATAGTGTCTTTTATGCAAGAAATACAGTATCATGCAATCACTAATCAAAAGGATCTTCGAAATGAATTTTAAAAATGAAAATTGGCATTTGGAAGCTAATGCACATTGGTTAAGTATGCATATTTTAATACACACACATATGTAATGCTGACAAAACTATGTTATTTTATTTAGCATTGATGAAAAGTAGCTAAGTGATCTCAGATGAGGAGATACTTTTATTTGGAAGATTTTTATTTTATTTCTGAAAAGATTTAAGGAGTATATGCTGGATGCTCAACATTATACAAAGCCATTGTGTGAGTCTCTTTGCACATGTGTCTGTGTTTTATGTGTATCGGGGCCGGGGAGGGGGTGCAATTGGAAGGAGGGCTGTTATTGAGAGGGATACACATCAAGAAAGAGAAATTAATCAAATTCCAGGGAGATGGTAACATAAGGCCATATATGAAAATACCAAAATGAGTACTGTAGACATTTTGTAGTGTACAGTTTTAGGCGCTGACCTTGTTTTGACTTTAACTCTGTTAGTCATTTTTAAAGCCTCAAACCACTTTTCCAATTATACCGTCTCGTCCACATAAATCAGAATATGTGTAAAAGACCCCATTTTCTCTCAATTCCCACATAAGAACTCTTGCTTCTTGGGAGCCCTGAACGAGTTTGAGATGTCAGAAAAATCATAGTTGATTGGTGGGGAGGCTGATTTCTTTGCAATGTAAAATATATTCTTTGATGATCTCCCTTCCCAACTCTGATCCCTTCCTCCAGGACTTTACTTCCATTCCCACAACACCCTGCATCCAGCATGGGCTGATCACCCCATCAGTGAAGTAATTTCTTTCTACTTATAAAAATTAGTGGGATCGTGTTTCCAAAATATTATTTTAGCATCGTGATTCACTGGGGTGCAGAAAACAAATTAAAACTTGTAGTTAAACTTACTTTTCTTCTCATTGATCCTTTAAAATTTCTATTTTTGAGCATTTGTATAGTGCACGTAATATAGTAGTATCTGTACACACCCGTGTGATGGATTACATAAATGCAGAAATGTGTACATTGGAAGTGTGTCCAAAGGTTTTATATTGATATAGATACATCACAAAATGTTAAGTGACTATTGTTTTAGACATTTTATTTCCCGGGAGATGAAGTCTAAACAACCTGTCTCTCCTCGGAGTATTTGGATAATCCATTATCCTCTGGCAACCTATTAGATTGTCTTTCTTGTTGTTCATTACTATCGGTACTGATCAGACTTTACTATCTTTTGATACAATTCCTATTTTCTTCTCTCAGTTCCCTGTGTCAACTTTCACTTCTTATGTGGATAGATGAAAATATTTACTTTGTTGTTTATTGAAGAAAGCAAGCACCCCTCTACATATACAGAGAATTTCCTGTCTAGTCTCAAAAGAGAAATCAGGAAACAGTCTTCGTATATGTCAGCAGCCTAGGATAGTAAAGGTACTTTTAAGGAGTTAAGAGTTTTAATTCGGTTGTAGATGAGGGTTAGAGTTTACGTAAGTGAGAAGGAGATGATGGGTATTCCAAATGAAGGAAAACCAATGTGTGTGGTGGTTGGAGAATGAGGAGATGGTATACAGATTATAATGATTTTTCAGGAATATTCTCTTTGGGGGAAAAAATCCAACTCTAGTCAGGCTAATGAGAACATACAGATTTCATTGAACAACAGTAGATAAATAACAATAGAGGTAAAAGGACCTGATGAACAAGAGCTTTGAGTTTCATGCCAAGGAATTATGGTCCGACCAAGAAGAATTAGAGAACTGCTAAAAGTTTATTGGAGCAGGAATTGTTATATTTTAGGAAGCTTCTGATTAAAGTGTATACACATACACACAAGTGTTTGATCAGAGACGGAAGCAGTAATCCAGATAGGAGGACCCAAGAAAACTCTGAGGCTACAGAGTTGTGCTTCTTTTCAATAGGAGAAATTAACCACTGACTAGCATATCAGCATTCAATATTTGTAATTAAGATGTGAATCTTTGAAAAGCATCTAATTTGAAGCTCATGGAATACAGGGAATGTTCCTTACAGAGTAACCTTTTATGCTTTCACACACAGTACAACAGCTGGACTCAAGAGTTTATACTAATCACATGATTAGATAATAAAATAACATCACATACTGCTGTGTACAGATAAACAGGTCAAAACATTGTTTTCAGTATGTTTTAGGGGAACACTGGCTAGAACTATTTCCGACTGATTAGTAGTTTCTTGAAGATTATTCCTGTTTCTACATCCTTGTTGCTCTTTTGGAGTCATACTTTCATGCAATTTGTTTAAGTTCTCCTGTAACTGTAGTTATGGCTCTTTTGTCATTCCTAATATTTTACATTTTTATCCTGCATGGTTTTTTAAAATCGAGCTTAAAATAGGTAGGTACACTCATTTCTCTTTTGAGCTTTTTATGTAGCTTTATTTTCTACTGTTGTTTTTTTTTTTTTCAATTTTATTGTGTTCATCTTTTATAATTCTCCCATTTTAACTCTTGGAGTATGTTTTGTTGTTCTTTTTCTTTAATGTTTTAAGATGAGTATTAAGTTTTGGTATTTTTAGTATTTCTTATTTAGAAAGAGTAAATATATTTCCATGTGCTATAGAATTTGATATAAAATGGTATCTTCTTAATTGCTTTCTAAAGAGTTTCAGTCAGCTGTACTCTCAAAATAAACAGAATCCTAATGCTACTAGTTTTCACTTTAGTACTAATAATTGCTGAAAAATGATAATTTTTACTGTTAATTCTTTATTTTATATATATATACATATATATTACTTTGGATGACATATAATACTATGATGTATATTAAAATCATATATAATACTACCGTATATTAATATATATGTATATGTAAGCATACAAATGTATAAACTATATAACATAAGTATGCAAAAGGTATCTAAAATATATGAAAATATGCATGTGCATGTAACACACACACATGCAGAAAAGTTTGAAGAAGAATAGAAATCACCTGTAATTTGACACCACAAAGAACCACGCTTATTATTTTGGCGCATATTCTTTTTAGTCTGTGTGCTGGTATATGCATGTGTATGTACAATTTGAATATTTTTACAGAGTTTACGCCATGGTTTACAATCCCTATGTAGCTATATCTTTTTCAGTAAATATATTATGAACATTTCCCCATGGTAGTAAGTTTTCTGCGATAGTTAAGGGGTTCATAGTATTTCTTTAACGTAAGACATTTCCTCAGTTTCCTTTCATTGAACATTAAGCTTATCTTTACTTTGGAAGCATTAAACGACAGTGTGATATAATAAATAAAATCTGTATAGCTAAATTCTTGGGCACATCCCTAATTTTTTATTGTGAGAAATTCATAGGAGATTCAGGACATACATGGTTATGCAAAATCGTAATTATTCTCAACCAGTTTCCTGTAGGAATGTTTACTCTTGTGCCAGCACAGTGTGAGAATGAGCTGGTGAACATTCACTCATGCTCAGGAGTCACAGACAATTACCTAAATGCCGTTCCGATTTCTCAATGAAAATATTTTTATTCTGGTTTACACTTGTTGGATTATAAGTCAGGCTGAGCAATTCTCCATGTGTTTATTGTCTATTTGTATTTCTTATTGTATTGTTCTTATATCTTCTTCAAATGAAAAGATATTGAAATGATCCTTCTCATTTTTAGAGTTTATAATTAACTTTTTATAATGCTTATGTGATCCCAGAGTAAGTCCTATTGTATTTTATCTATACAGATGCCTTGCAATGTTCATTTACAGATGTGAAAATGATTTGACTACATTCTCAAAATCATGAGAATTATTTTCATTATTTTCTGTAGGATAGGCTACTATATATATATGTCTTTCATATTATGTATGTATACATATATGAGCTATATATATATATATATATATATATATATATATATATATATATATATATATATATATGGAGGGAGGGAAGGAGGGAGGGAGAGAGAGAGAGAGAGAGATGACCTGGAGATTTCAGAAATACATTTAGTCTACCAGGCTCGAAAGCTGGAAAACCATTTAAAATGGTAGCATTAACCAAAGAATACAGTTATCTCTGAGTACAATAGGGAATTTCTTTCCATATTAAATATTCCAGCTATTGTTCAGAATGCTGGACTTTATTTCAGATTGTTAATTTATAACAAACCAAGGATAGAATTGTATTCCACATGATGAAAGGAAATTCACATCTGCTAAGACAATCTGCAAGGCACCTTGAGGAGAAGGAATCAAGTAAATGATGTATTAAATATTCTTTAAACTTCCTCTATCTATGGTGCCTTTGATTCAGTGGGGATAGTAATCATAAACACAGTGGTATCCCAGCTATTGGTATTTTCACAAAATAGATAGTTCTGCATGTAAGATAAACATCTCAGTACATAAAGAAATACTCTGAAAATAATCATGGGGAAGCAATTACTATTATAATAAGCATATGGTTCTACTAATACAGTGTTGCTTAATAATTGATGTTATAGAAAAAAAGTAGAAAAAGTTTTATATTCTGGGGCATCCCCTTATACATTCAGAATGGAAAAGACCCTAGTGAAATGCAGAACAATTAAAAGAATCCAGGCTGTCTTCCACTTCCGCTGATACACATTTATGGCTATGAACAGCAAGGCACATTGGGAAGGCAGGAAGTACACAAATCAATTTAATCTGTCCCTTTGTGGTATTTCAGGCCCACCACAATATAGTCCAATTTTATGTTTTTAGCCCTTGCTCCCACTTCTCCTCTAAATACATTTTCATCTCCAACCCAACTGGGCTGCTTACATTTTCCAGAACATATTCTTTCCTCCTCTGAGTCTTTGTTTGTCCTAGACCCTTTGCTTTCATTGTTATCCTCAAACCCGCCCGTCCATCACATTCCCATCCATCGTCAAAGAATTATCTAAGATGTCAAATCCTCTCTGACATCATTCCAATCTATCTCTGTATCTGAAAACTCCCACTCCTTTGAATTCTTTAGCATTTTTATTTATCTATTGCTTTTGGAACTTAGAGAAAATGGTGTAGCCTTCACCCAGGTAGAGAAGTAGATGATTTGTGTTGTGTTTTGAAGACAGAATATAGAGAACTTGATAATGGTTTGAATGTAGAAGCTGATGAAAAAGAGCAATCAAGGATTTCCAACTTTAGCAATTGAATGAATTCCTAAGTACTAAGATGGGGAATACTTGGAGAGAATAGGGTTTAGGGGCAGACCAAGCATTCCACTTTGTACATTGTTGAATAACGTAAGACATCCAAGTAAAAAGGTAATGTGGATAGTTGCATAATTATTGAGAAAGCACCTAGAGGAGAGATACAAACTGGAGCATCAACTTGAGAATCAACAGCTAAACAGTGGTTCTTGTAGATCCAGGGAAATAGATGAGCTCATACAAGGAGAAAGACAGAGAGAGAAGAGGAGCGAACTGTGAAGAGCCCTTAAATGTTGGATAGAGGAGAAGGGACACTCACATGAGACTGGACATGTATTTTTGGCTTGCACATAGTAGGTCTGTATTCACTCCCATGTGATTTTCATTAGCGCTCCTAATGGCTCCTAATTTTGGTATGGCTGCATAATCTCAACTCAAAGTGTTTCTGTTTCTTTTCTCTCCATGACTGCTGCCTGAATCAAAGGAAGCAAACCTGGATGAGCTTTTACAGAGAAAAGAGAGAAATAAATTAATTTTAAAAGGCATAGTGGCTCAGGAGCATAAATAAAGGAGATGAGCTTTCTCAAATGATTGGTACACTGGTCTCTGGGGTGATTTCAAAATGTTTAGTAATGTGTAACAACAGTATCAAACTATAAACTTTTACTGTAGTCAAAATATTTATTGAGTACCTACTATGTATTATGCTTAGGATATATTCGTGAACAAACTAGAAAAAAATCCCTACCCTCTTGTAACTTAGATTCTGTTTGAGGAAAGAGAGAACGAGAAAGAGAGAGACAGTAAAAGATGAACATAGAGAAGAGAAAGAGAAACAGAGAAAGGGAGAGAGGGAGGGAGGGAAAGAAGGAAAAAAATCTGGTGATAAATGCTATGGAAAAAAGAAAGAGAGCAAAGGTAGTTGGAAGTATGTGGTTATGGTTTTGCGGTTTTAAATGAGGTGGGGGTGTCAGTGAAAGCTTCATTGAAAATCTGACATTTAAATAAACAAAAAGTTAAAGGAGGCCAGGAAATGAGTTGGGAAGTAAAATTGACTAAGCCTATTTCTGGTGTTAGAGCATCCAGGCAGATGGAATCGCTAATGCAAAGACTTTAATATAGGACTATTCCTGGTGGATTTAAGGAAGTTAGTGCGATTATAGTAGAAGACACACTGAAAAGAATAATAGGACATGAGGTCACAGAGGTAAAGGTGGAGCCAGATCATGTAGGGCGTCATAGATAATTTAAAATTATCGTCTTCATTCTGAGCGAAATGGATATCCATGCAGATAGCGTAAGAGTGACATGATCTAACTTCCCATTTAAAAATATCACTCTGTAAATTGTGTTTAGAATAGAATACAAGAGGCAAGGATGAGGAGACCAGTTAGGAGGCTATTGTAGTAACCAAGACAAGAGTTGACAGTGTCTAGGGCCAACAGAGGTGGTGATAGATTTTCTGATTCTTAGTACATCTTGAAGGCAGAGGTAGTAGTTTTTCCAGCTGTATTGGCTGAGAAGTATGTGAAAAAGAGATGTCAAAGATGACTTCCAAACCCTTTGCCTATTTTTTTTTTTAATGGGACTATCTGTACTTTTTGGCTCTTGAGTTAGAGGAGTTCCTTCTATATTTTGGACCTTACCCCTTAATCAGGTGTATGATTTGCAAATATTCTCTCCCATTCCACAAATTCACTTTTCACCCCTTTTGATCTTTCCTTTGCTGTGCAAAAGCTTTTTAAGCTGGTGACATAACAAATCAATGAGCTAGGGGATCGGTAGTGATGGGAAGATCATTTCATACTTTCTAAAGAAGTGAGTGTGTGTGTGTGTGTGTGTGTGTGCATGCACTATTCTTACATGCTATTATACCACTTTCCATATATATATATATATATATATATATATATATATATATATATATATATATATATATATAAATATATATATATATTATATGGTCTAATGCCGTAGCATGTAAGAAAGTATTCCAGCTGAGGGATGACAGCACATTAAGAAAGAGGGATGACAGCACATTGAAGATACAGGAATGACAGTTTTATCTTACATAACTTTATTTCTTTTCTGAAATATGTATCAAAAAAAAAAAAAAAAAAGAAATGGACTCCAAAACATGATTCAGGGTCATTTTCCCTAGAATCCATGGAATGGGCTTAAAGTTTTAAAAATAGCAAAATCCCTTTCACTGTGTCTTCTAGGAAACATGTTTGTGTCCATGACCATAGATATAGGTTTTTTCACCTTCCAATCTGTCCCTGTCAAAACAAAAAGCAGGTATTATGGAGACAATACAAGAATGATATACATTCCATACACGATGCTCATGCAACATATTAATGGGACAGGATAGAGGGTGTGGAAGAAGAAGTCTAGAGACCTAAGTTCTTCTCATAGTTCTGCCACTAAGTAGCTGTATGGCTGGGGACCGGAGACCTAATCTCACAAGATGCCAGTACCATTTTTTTGTGATTGGAACACATCAGGGCTAGGATAGCACATCTTTTCAGTGCCGGGGTCTGAAAGTCAGGTAGAAACGGGTTTGAACCCCAGCTCTGTCCTTTATCAGCCCCAACACCTGGCCAAGTTACCACAGACTTCTCGAAACCCATGTTTCTTCTTCTGTGCGTTGGGGATAATAGCTGTACGCTCCCTTATTGTGATTATTAAGTGAGATGAGTTGCAGCAACTGTTAGCAAAGTGCCTGGTATCTGGGAAACACTCCATGCATAGTACTGATTACTTTTGTATCACTGTTTTCAAAATAATTGTCTTTGTTGCCTTATTTAATCAATGAGGACTGCTTTTAAAGTTTGTAGATTTATCACATGTGAGTGATTCAACATGATTTCTGGTGCCTCCTTCCTAACCCTCGGCTATCAGGTACTTGGGCAGAAATGTAAATTCCTGTTCTTGTATTGATCCTGTGGTGAAAGCAAGGGGGATTATATCACTTTTACTTAGAGACACCGTCCTCTTCTTCTGGGAACCTGTCATAAGTGGGAGCTCTGCCTTGTATATCAAAAAGGGATTCCCAAAGGTGAATTCATCCATGCTTTCATTTTGTTCTTTCAAAGAAAGGGAGTTCAATATTAATTAAGAAGTCTAATCCAGTAAATATGGCAATGCATCCATCCCACACTCGTAGAATTTATGATAAAAGCAACAGCGCAAGAGATCAAAGCCAAGAATGAGTTAGGATGCACAGAGTGGGGAGCGAGCGAGAGACGTGGGTTGAGGACAAAGTGAGAAGGAGCCCAATCATAGTCCGTAGCCAATCACCTTTAACTTCAGGAGAACACTGTGACATCACTCATCCTGAAAACGAGGTCAGACAATTAAGTTCGTGAACTCATCCTAGAAAAAGTGCTACATACCTCATTGCTCAATATCACTATGGTCACCTTCAAAGTCCTCCCCATGGGAAGTTATGCACTGATGCCAGCACCTAGTCCACCCTTCAAAGCAATTTTGGGACTCTTCTGGAATGGCCATTAGAGCTGTCATCGTATTACCTTTGATGTCCTGAATGTCATCAAAATGTCTTCCTTTCAATATTTCCTTTATCTTCAGGTAAAGAGAGAAGCCATTGGGGGCCAGATCAGGTGAATAGGAAGGGTGTTCTGATGCAGTGATTTGTTTACTGGCTAAAAACTCCCCCACAGACAGTGCTGTGTGAGCTGGTGCATTGTCGTGATGCAAGAGCCATGAATTGTTGGCGAAAAGTTCAGGTCATTCTTAACTTTTTCACGCAGCCTTTTCAGCGCTTCCAAATAGTAAACTTGGTTAACTGTTTGTCCAGTTGGTACAAATTCATAATGAATAATCCCTCTGATGTCAAAAAACAAAGGTTAGCAACATCATTGCAACAAGTTCACAAACTTAATTGTCAGACCTCGTACAAGTCATCAAACTGAATATCTACTACATTCTGGGAACTGGGAATACAAAGATGAATTTCCCATAATCCCTGCCCTCAAGGAACTCACATGTGAGCAGGAAGAAAGGGACCTAAATGGTGATAGGAGGTAGACTACCACAGGAATTACGCCCATTTCTTTGAAAAGAGACTGTTTTTGTTTGAGGCTCAGTTCTGTCACATCCTAGCTTTTGGGACATGGAAAATTACTTCATCTCTCTGAGCCTGAGTTTCTTCATAGGAAAAATGGAAGTACCTACCCATGGATTTGTTGTGAAGAGTAAATGAGTAAGTCATTGAAATGGGCTTAATGCAATACCTAGTATCTAATATGGGCAATAATACATATTATTGCGGGCAATAATACATGTCGCTACATGATGAAAGCTTTCACAGAGAAGTTAATGATTGAGCTGTGCTTTGAAGCTAGAGGAAGGTTGTTCTAGGTAGGAAAGAGAATGGGTGATGTCTTAAGCAGAGGCTACAACAAAATTATGATTCATAGCTGTGTATATGCTGGTAGGATTGAGGAATGAAGAATGTTCATAACAGAGAAGAGAATGATGGGGTGGAAGTGAAATTGAAAGTGAACAACGAGGAGACTGGGAAGGTCCCCCTGGGCCAGCATTTGCAGAATTTAGAAACTGTCTGGCAAAACATTTTGACTTGACCATAGAAGTAAGTGAGGGCCACTGAAAGTTATTAACAAGGGAGTGACTTGATTTGATTTGCATTTTAGAAAAAAGAATGTCCTAAATGTGGAATCTATTGGGAGGAGGAGAGCTTAGACCACAGAGAGGAACTGGAAGGCTAAGAGTCTATACTGGCCCCATCTAGGGCCGTGAGGGTGATGGAAGGGATGCAGTGAAGGGCGGTTTCAGAGGCAACGTGCTGGTGGCTAGCTTTGATTGGAATGGGCAAAGGTGGGTTCCTGGAGAGAGAGAGGACTTCAGGGCAATTCTAAGGCCTATAACTGGGATGAGTAGGTCAGAAGAAAGTCAATACATGAGATAGAGGCCAGAAAGAGTAGAATATCTGGCAGCAAAACAAGTCTGGTTTTGGAAAATACTGAGTATAGGTTTTCTTGAACTTCTATGTGGAGATATGAACTAGGCAGTTGGAAATGCTTCATTGAAAATAAGGCAGAGTGTGAAGCTGGGAACAGAGATAAGGAAACGGTCACCCAGAGGTTATCAGTGGAGCTACATCAGGGGGATAAGATGTCTGGGACAGGGGATATAGAGTGACCAGAGTCAAGGACAGGATCCTAGAAATGCTGCCTTTCAGGGAGCAGTCCAAGGAAGATGAATCAGCCACGTTGATGGAGGGAGGAAGCTCAGAGAAAAGAAGGGCAAATCTGTTCTCTTTCTAAAAGAAGAGACGATCAAGAACAGCAAAGTCAACTATGCCATTAGCTGCAAAGTGTTTAATTAGGATGCAGGATGAGGAGAGGCGTGTGGATTTGACTTTGATGACATCTGATGGAGCATTCTGGAGTGAGGCAGTCATGGCTGCTTGCTTAGAATGGCTAATGGAGAGAAAGGTATAAAGAACAAGAAAGCAGACAGCTGGCATGCATCCTGCATGTGTGTATGGACCTTGCATTCTTCTGGGCGCAGTAGATGATGTTTCTGTGTGTATTTTGGAGTTTTCAACTTAAAGGAGTGATGCTAAAGGACAGTCTCATTCTATTCCGTCCAGCACGACTCTGATCTAGAGCAAGGATACTTAGGGAAAGGCGCAGATAACTGGAATTACTCAAATTAGAACTCTAGGAATTATCTTTTCTGAGAATCATTAACAGTCAATAGAGTCTCATAACTTACATGGCACTTGGAGCATTATTACAAAATAAGAAGCCTCTAATTTTTTTTTTTTAAAAAAAGGACAGTGTATAAAATGTTCTGAGTAAAAGGCTACAGTGTTTGACTTTGAAACATAGTTCCTCCATTCGCTTAAACAGTGAATTTTAATCAAAGCCACTGCCCTCCATTGTGTAGCCATGTATTAGGTTGGTGCAAAAGTAATTACGGTCTAAAAGGTTAAAAAAATTTGCAAAAGCTGAAATTACTTTTGCACCAACCTAATAGTTACTCTGAAGTTGCAGCAGATTTTGCCTGATAGAAAAGCTTCAAGACTCCATTTAGAACTAAATCACAAATCATTTTTTAAGAAGACCCCCAACTTCCCAGGTTTAGGTATGGGAGTAAATTTTGCTTTCCGAACACTGGTATTCCAAATCTTGACTAGTGTCATAAAACTCACTACCAAACTGTTTTTTGTTAGAGTGAGTGAATTAGTTAATTAGTTTTGACTTTTCAGTTCTAAATTGAGCCTATTGTTGTCATTTCCCTAGTGGTAGAAGAGAAACTAAGGGGAGAATAGAACTCTCCTTCCCACTCCAGCAAATGCAGAGTTAATGGTCCTTCCCTCCTTTCTTTGTTTCTCCAATAGAACATGTCATATATTTCTACAGCTTTTTAGTAATCCCTTTAAAATAAGAGAAGCATTTAAAGTTTAGGTTTTGAATTCAGACAGACCTGGATTTGAATTCCACCTCTTCCGTTTAAAAACTGGCTGGTCAGCCGATTCCTTCAACTTTCTGAAATTCCCTTTTGCCATTTGTGAAATAACAAAAGAGAATATAAATGCCCATTCTAAAAGGTTGTTGTGGGGATTAAACTAGTACCTTATAAGAGCATCACATCTTCCTTCGTTCTGTATTCAAACAAGAGGTAATCATATATAGAAACAATCACCCCTGAAAAACCCCTTAAACTGGCTCTGAAGTAGAGAATGCATGGTTTTGAGCATGCAACCCTATACAGTGATAAGTATGAATAAAAGTTTAATGCTTACAGTAATGCACAGAACATAATGTGACCGTGTATCAAGCGTGGATATATTTAGTGCATTGAGACACACATACTGTGAGCGAAAGAGAAATGGCATGCCTGGCATACGAGCACATTCACATCTCCCATCCCATACGCTAGCTGTAGCATAGATGGATTCTTTCTCCCTCCTTCCTCCATCCCCCAATCATAAGGGCATTCCCCAGTGCACATAATGGGATACCACCATGGACTAGAGGTCCCTACTGCAGTTTCTAGCACATAAAAAACAATAAATAGCCATTGCTTCATTTAATGCCTTTGTTCTACTAATAGAAGAGATTTTCAAACAAAAACTCCTCATATCTTAACAAGGGTGTAAAGAGCCTTCTTCAAAGCCAGCGGTATGAGAGCTCTGAGACGTGCAGCCTTGTTGCCTAATGCTCCATTGGGTGACCCCACTCAGATGATGCAATGACACAGTGTGATCAGATATGGCCGTTTGAGTTACGTTTGGTCACTCTCTGTGGTATTCTACCGTGTTTCCCTGAAAATAAGACCTAGCTGTACAATCAGCTCTAATGCATCTTTTGGAGCAAAAATTAATATAAGACCTGGTATTTTATATTGTATTGTATTGTATTGTATTGTATTGTATTGTATTGTATTGTATTGTATTGTATTGTATTGTATTGTATTATATTATACCCAGTCTTATAGTAAAATAAGACTGGGTCTTATATTAATTTTTGCTCCAAAAGACACATTAGAGCTGATGGTCTGGCTAGGTCTTATTTTCGGGGAAACATGGTAGGAGCCTCATAAGGGGAACATTTCCTTAAAGAAAGGGCTAAAATTTCCAATTCTGCAGGTTTTGGTGGATTTGAGGTAAATCCATTACCAGGACCCAGAGAGAATGGATTTGATTATGGTTCTAGTTCCTTTCTTCAAAGAAGATTCATCAGCTTAGTATGTGTATGCACATGCATGGATATGTGTGCATGGTGGTTTTTAGTTTGGGCTAATTTACAAAATTGTCTTAGAATAAAACACCCTTTATATTGAAAGAATAATGCTCCAACATTGTGACTGCTTTCACAGAGATGCTTTGTGGGGATACCAAACCAAGCTGAAATGTCTGCTGCCCTGCCCTTGATGTTTGGTAGTTAAAAAAAAAAAAAAAAAAAAAAAAAGTTTGATGTAGCTAAACCCAGGCACATAAATCAGTGTTGTGCATAGCTTACTTATGGTATGCTAGTACAATAGCCATAGGCAAGAAATACTTCTAACTATTAAACAGACTTTAAACCATTAGTTTAAATGTCTGGATAGTCTTTCTAATGATTCGCCCGCCTAGGTTTTGCCTTACTGTTTCACGGGTCTTTGCTTCACATTTTGCACCCAAACCTATGTGTCCTGATAGATGGACACAACAACCCACTTAGGGAACATTATTTGAAAATGGGTTTGGCGGATTCTAAAATCTTGTCTGAGTGCTCTGTTGTTGACCTCCGAGGAAGAAAACATACGTGGCAACTTCTTCAGAAAGAACATATTAAAGGTGAAGTATAAGGACTTTTAGATCAAAAAGATAATGATTTTTTAAAATCTTTACTATGTAATCAATTATTCTGAAGGCATTATAAAGATGTACAAACTTGCACTGGGGAATAACACAGGAAGTTGGTGGTGACTTTGAAATTAGTATAAACTTGATACTAACCTCCGTCCATCCTTGGCCGAGTGTGTTTATAGCATGATACTGCTACTGTCTTTCTTTTCTTTTGCTTGTTTTATAAATGTTATTTTTTCATCAAAAGATTTCCGTTTTGTTTTTTTTATTTTTAAGGGAAATGCATGAAAAGAGCTGCATGTTTTAAAACACGATGCCCTCACCGATAGTTTCCCTCTATTTAAAAATAATGGTTTCATGGAGAACTGTATTCCCACGGAAACGATTTCCATCCTTTGCTCACCTTTCATGAGGAAAATGACACCTACATTTTAAACCAATTTAACTCTCAAAATGTACCATCTGTGCCTCTCCTCTTGTCTCTAGGCCAAGAGAAAGTCATTAAACTTGAAGACGGGTAGAAGAGAGGAGTAGCAGGCAGGCACTGCAGTGTTTGAGAGGCATGAGAGGAGATGAAAGGCCTCTGAAATTGGAGAGTTTCCTGGTGCATTTCCCTCAGAAAGAACTAATGATGGTGATTTGGAGTTATAAAAAATGACTGACTATCCATCAGCATAGGAAAAGATCAGAAGATCCTATCATTACAGTGAATGCAGGATTCCTGCAGGCAAATAATATGATTGACTATCACTTGGGCTTCGAGCGAGGTGAGTTCAAGCTAGTGAAGTGATAAAGCTCTGGTGTAGCCCCTTCAAGAGATAAACCTTTGAAGGGAACCCTTTTAACCACGTTTGTCAGCAAGGCCGCAGGAGACTCCCTCAGAACTTTGTCACAACTGCTCTTGCGTGACACTCTGTATTGTTCACCACGTTCTCCAGTGCAGGTAAACCGATGCTGCTGACCATGGAAATCTACAACGACCCTATCTATCTGTGGGTCACGGTTATCTCCACTCGCTTCTAGTGCCCATTAGCGATTGCTCATGCTTCTTCAAGTTGCTCCTCTGACTTTTCTTTGTAACTGCAGTATTGAGGTATAATTCACATAGGATACCATTCACCCATTTCAAGTATACAGTTCAGTGGTTTCTCGTATATTCATGGCGTTTGTACAACCGTCAGTGCAATCAATTTTAGAATGCTTTTTAATCACTCCCCAGAGAAACCCAGTACCGGGAGCGGTCACTCCCCTCTCTTCTCCTTCCTCACTAAACATGCAACCCTCAGCCCTATGTAACCATCAAGTTACTTTGTCTCTGTGGATTTGCCTAGTCTGGATGTTGCATGTAAACGGAACGCTGAAATAGGTGGTCTTTGCGACTAGCTTCTTTCACTCAGCATAGTGTTCTGGCACTGCATGTGACGGTTTGTAACAGTGTGTCATTCCTTGTTATTAACAAATAATAGCCCATTGTATGGATGCACCACGTTTCTTCATTCATTCAGCACTTTATCGACATTTGGGTCATTCCCACTTTTTGTCTGCTCCTGTGATTTTTGCCCCCCCCCAGCATCGTGTGTGATATCTGAACGGTATGGTGTAAAGAGTTTGGGGTTACAGGCTTTGGGGTTACCTGCATCTGGGCTCCAACCCCAATGCCGCCGCTGATAAACTATGGGACCCTGGAGAAGTTGTATAGCCTTCCCCATCCTTTGTTTCCTCGTTTAGTACAAATAAATATCCTACACTGCCCCGTTGGCTTGATGTGAGGATTAAGTGAGATAACCGTTGAGCAATTTTCCATTTCTTGAATAGGTAGTCACGTAATATGAGCCTTCCCGTGGAGATCTTGTATATTTTATATAAAAGTAATCTGGATAATGCCAGGCTGTTACACTCTATTTTAAATCAAGCAAATGAAGACTTCCGAGACATACCCTGGTATTGACAGTGTGCTCTGCGAGAGACTCGGTAAAGCTCTGTGAGAATTGTTTCTGTTCATCTTTTCCTAACTCCTCCTCACCCTGTAATCCCAGGAAGTAAACCCCACAAACCCGCCCTTAGATATAGTGAAATTCAAAGAAACTAAATCAATGTCGGTAACCGGCCCCCAAAGGGGAACTAGCATAGGTCTTCCCATTTCATAGCATTATTTGTTGAGGCAAAGATAAAGTAATGGATTTAATAGGTAATCCAGGATTTCAGAAACCCCAAAACTCAGCCTTTTGACACCTTTGACCTAAAGCGATGTTTATCATATGCTGTTAAAACTTTCTCATTTTAATTTCAACCAGAGAAGAATACATGAGTTACAAATGAGATGAGAGTTTCTTTAGTAATTGAGTCAAAGAGAGTGGCTCGCCAAGGCTTTAGGTAGAAACGCACCTAAATAAATGCTTCTAAATGAGCTTGCAGAAAAACGAATAGACTTTTGTTTAATTAAACTCACTTGTAAAGTTTGCTTTGAGAGTGTAGTGATTCACCTTGTCAGTTCTTATCCAGGATATTTAATGATGGCTTTGCTTTAGTTTCCAAATCAAAATTAGCTTCTCCCTCTTTACAGCCTGCCATTAGGCAGCTTGTGGAAATTGCAATATTCTCCACATGAATATTCATAGAATTAAGTATTATCGATGGACTGAAGGAGCTCAGTTATTTTTTGCAATCGCATGCCTAGCTGCATATACTGAAGTGGAGTAGATTGAATATTTCAGGACTTGGTCAAATCCTTAAAATATAACATGTGAATGAGTTTATCAGCAGGAAACCTTCATCTTTGCTTGATCAGTTGGATTTTTAGGACAATCACCATCAATATTAGCCCTTGATTTATAGTTCACGAATGTCTTCGGTTATAATGAACAGTTTTTTTCCTCAGAAAATTCTGTGAGCAAAATGTATTTTAGAAATGAGAAAACTAACTGTCACACAAGAAGAATGTCCTAAGATCACAGTTAGTAAGCAAGATTAGAATCTAGACACTTCTGACTTCTCGCTCCTTGTTACATTTTCTACATCCTGTTGTCTCCCTGGGGAACGACTTGTCCCTGTGGGTTTGAAAGTACCTACCTACCTTAAGCTTTTATTTGAGCTTGTGTGTATGTCATGGTGTTGTCAGTTTAATTGTCCAGCCACTAAGCCACATGGACATTTGGTAGTGGACAGAATGCAGCATTTCCTGATGCCAGAGTAAATGTAATTCCTGATGAATAATTTAATAAAAAAAATAAGGTCTTTGTTTACAGTATTAATTAAACATTCAAGGAAAACACACACAAGCAATCCTTTTGAGAAAACACTGAATGCAAACAGGCAAACAAAAGAAATGAGGACAGGTTAATTCTATAGGTATTTGAAATATACCACCTGCTTTACCCTTGCTCCTGGGACATTCAAATTCATCTGTTCTGGGATCACTGTCATTGTGTTGGAGCATTCCTACTGCAGTGATGGTTGGTGGTGACTGGTTTGTGGAGGTATAGGGTGCTTGAAAACAGTGATCTCAAATTCAAACGTCTCTCTGAACCAGGTAGATAATATAAATGACTGAGCATATGGTGTGATGGTTATAGACACACGTGCATATGTTCCGCACGTGGTGGGAACTTTGAGAACTGGAGTTTGTGTGCTAGTTACAGGAGATGGACATTGCTCTACTTGGTTGCTGCCACCTTGATTTCATCTGATTTTTCCAGATCTTCTGGTTTTCCAAATGAAGACAAAAATCAATACACTTTTTTAAAAAGTGATGAAGTTTCTTAATATTTGGATCAATTAAATTTAATGGAAGAAAATCCTCTGTAGGACAATCAAAAAGCAAAGGTTAGCAGAAGTTAGCCCACAGGCCATTATTTTCAACTTGCGCTTAAATGGACCACTCTCCTTGGAGAAAACCCATCTCCATTTAATACTGAGGTGTGAAAAGATTTTGTGTCGACATTCTCATCATTTCAGTATTCAGAAATTCATACAAAGGGTCAGGCTTTACCAAACCCTCATTCTTTTTCTGGGGAAACACCTAAGCTCCATTGCATCCCCTTAATTTTCATTGTGGGCCATTGTGATTTCCTCTTATATTTAAAGACATCAAATCTAACAAGTGTACCATGAAATCCAAACATATAGGAGAATAATTAAAGAAACATGATAGAGAAAGTAAATTAGCCTTCATCAAAGTATAAACTCTCAAATATTTTCAGCTCTCAGAATTACAGGGAATCTTGAAACTGGAGGTGTTAAGGAGTTTACTTGGAAAAGGAAATGTAATAAATATTTCTCTTTCTCAAGAATATATCTCTCTATGTGTGATTTACTTCACTATGTGAGTCTGCGTACTGAATGAACTCAGGATCTTTTTGGCAAGAAGCGTTAGTAGATGTGTAATCCTTATTGTCATTGTATTTCTCAAGGAATGCCCCTACTTCTTGATAAAATTTCTGAGGTGCCAGAGATTCAGGTGACACATGACATTTTTATTCCTGACATGCTACTTTTTATTATATCATTGAGAATAAAGTTCAATAAGTGACTTCTGATAATACTTTACTGCAGTCTTTATGAAAGATCGATTCCATTAAGTAGGTACATTTCAGTTGCTATTACTTCAAGTGATGCCATAATGTACTTGAAATGTAGTCTTTAGTTAATAATAGCAAGCGTATTGAGTGCGTTAGAGAAGTGCTAAAGTACTTACTTGGGGGCCAGGTATCAGCCAAGAAATAGTATATTAGACCTGTATGCTTTAGATGTATTTTTCCAAAAAATGTTATATATGTATTACATTTTTAAATAAATATATATGCAGTTATTTTATAAGGCGTGTTATCACGTACAGACTATAATAGACCACTCTAGTTCATTGAATAGAACTTGAAAGACAACTTTACTCAAAGGTCATTTGGGAAATGCCTTAATGGTCATGCTATTTGCGAAAGTAATCTCAAATCTAACTACCTAAGAAGGACTTCAGAGATGTCATTTGAAAAGAATTAGTAAGAATAAGTGACTAAACCAATTCTAATTTTTTAAAGATTTATTCTTGTTACAAGGAGTAACTAACAATTGTGTGTGGTGAAAAGAGATGTATATTAACTAAAGACAAGAATTTGTTTTCTCTTGGCTTTTAATGCTCAAGAAGGTGAGATGGGAATGTTTAAGCAGAACAAAGTGAATAAACTTACAGAAAAGTTGCAAAAACAGTGCAAGAAACTTCCATATCCTGCAGCGGCAATTTTAAATGTAATTGTGAAATTTTAATAACATAGGGAAGTGCTCACCCATCTATTGTTAAGTTAATAAGCAGTCCAAAAATTGGCATGCACGTTGTAGAACCAATTAAAACACTCACATAGAAAGCAGACTAAAAGCATGTGCTCAAAAATGTTAACAGTGGTATGTATACGCCATAGGATTATGGATGATTTTGTGTGTATTGTTCTGTTTTTCCAATTCGTTAAATAATGCAAATATAATTCCTTTATACAGGAAAAATATATTTAAGTAAAATTATAAGTATATCAGTGGTATTAAATGTACTTATGTCATTTTTATTCATTAGTTGTTTTATTTGTTTGTTTTTGTTTGTTTGTTTTTTAAGCACATTGATAATAAGGGAAATACCAGTCGAACGAGTGATCCCTGAGGAATCTCTAACATGGGTATTTCACAGAGGAATTTTCTTGTAATTTTGAAATTTCTCTGCTTTTTTAAGTTTTTTTTATTTTGTTTTGTTTTTAAGTTAAAAGATTAGGTCACAATGAAAATATCAATAAAGAATTTGGGGGTGGAACCTTGTAATTAACATAAATTTTATACCTCAATTAAACAAACTATAAATTCTAGGGTTTCATTATGATATAATTGCATCACTTTAGCATGATTTCTCCTACCATCAGAAAATAAAATTCCTAATTTTTCAGCATGGAGTGACTGGAAATATTTGTGGACAGCATGAAATTCTTTCAGTAATACCAGCCAACATCTCCAAGATCTAATGTCAGATCTGGTTAATCAGTACAGTGAAATATATTAGAAGTCATCTTGATTGGGAAAATAGCAATCAAAGCATTCAACTCTTTTCACTTATTGGGACAGGTGGCCTATCTTTATGAAGGCAAATATCCAAAGACAACAACCCACCACCTTATCTTTCAAAATACGGTTTTCAGAATCATCTTGGAAAGAGCTATTTAAGCCTAATAAGCCATATGCTCAATGAATTGATTTATTCCAGTCTGTGGTATAGACATAAAACTCTTCTTTGCAATGTCTTCCTCATATCTGCATTCCCTGCAACTCAGTTATATAAATTAGCAAAGCTTCCAAACAAAAAGTAAATTGTCATAGAGAATGCCGCTTTCATATTGAAAACAGAGGAAAATATTAAATGCATTACGTGAACAGTCTCTCATTTGCCAGAGTTTCTCCCTATAGAGTTCACAGTGTGTTTGAAGAGCCTAAAAATTGTGTTATATGTAATGCAGGTCTGCAATTATGCAGAAAGAGTCTGTAAAAGGAATGCAACTCCCCTGTCATTCTTACTCATTTAAGTTAGACGGTGACCATGGGCTCAGAAGAAATTTACAATGTTTCGAGGTTCTCAAGCAAGAGAGTTCATTTCATTTTTAATTTTATGCGTTTTGAGGTACATTCAGTGCATTGTATTTAGTATTGTAAAGAATGTTCTATCAAAATAAGCAAGTGTGTGTGTGTGTGTGTGTGTGTGTGTGTGTGTGACTGAAGACTGGACCTATCAACCTCCAGCCACATTCAAATGATCCAATATTTGAAACCTAATGTTGGGTAGGCGTTGTTCTCTTTCACATATTGTATTCCCCAGAAACATTCTTTAAAAGTATAAATTCCATGACAAGAGGAAAGTATTTAGTCAATTTAGGGAAGCAGTATTGTGACATGCAAGAACATAGGTACTGAGAGGAGATGGATTCCAAATATGAGTCCGGTATTTGCTTACCTGTGTTATGTTGGGATGAGAGAGTACAGGAGAGCTTGGTGATGTAAGTAATCAAAACTAAAGTAAATTTTGAAAATAAATTTTTCTCTACTTTTACATGTATAAATATATACTTCTATAAATGTGGCTATTTTGGATAATCTGGGTACTTAGACTCAAAATTAGTAGATTGATTATTATTTCCTTTGCCCCTAGAAACACATACTATTTGAGAAAAATGCTTCTTTGGCTTTTATTTATATAATACAAATGGAAGTCGAATCTTTCTAGAGTACGTTGAGTCAAACTGAAAGATGGAATACCAGTCTCAGAGGCAAGACCAAGAACCTGATCTAAATTATCAGTTTCCAAAAGCTACAATATTTGTTATCCTGTGTGTGTGTGTGTGTGTGTGTGTGTGTGTGTGTGTGTGTGTGTGATAATGAGAGACAATTGAATGACTTGGATTAAAATTTCTCCATGGGGTTCCATGGAGATTTTAAGAAGTCAAAGTTATAAAATAATCAAGAATACATTCGTGACTCTCTCTTGTCAGTCTGTGAAATCACATACCAAAGCTCAATTTTGGCAAGAATAATCCTCAATGTGTAGAATGCACCTGAGTAATTAACTTTTTAACTTCTCGGTTATTAAGTGTTCTATTTACAATATCTGCATATTTTAATATCATGTTCATATGTAAAGGCATCTGTTTTGACTAACATACTACTGATCAAATCATATATATATATATATATATATATATATATATATATATATATATATATATATATATGGAAAAGTACAAAATACAGAAATATAGTCTCCAGAAAAACACTACTTAAATACGAGTATTGTTCTTAAAATGCGTACATTATCAGAAGGCTGACCAAGAAATGTTTTGTTGGTCCTTAATTGGTGCATAAATCTCTAGCTACAAAATTGAGCGTATGGGATTTGAAGGTTAACCTGGAAGTTCTCTGGAAACTTCCCTGTGCTCTAACAGATGACCTGAATATCTCCAGTTCAGTGAGCTTTTAGAATCCTAAAGGTCTCACTTCTGGACCACATTTTGTTTTGCAAAACAGTCACACAGAGAAAAAGTAATGAGAGTAGCTGGGAAGTGTTTTTAGCAGTGGTTCTCCCCGTGTGGTTCCCCCCCCCCCCCCAGACCAGCAGCCACAGGTTTGTCACCATTTGTCACCAGGGGACTGATTTGTCAGATATACAGATTTTCAGACTGCACCCCACACCTCCTGAATCAGAAACTGGGGTGGGCTGGGTAGCAATCCATCAACAAGCTCTCCTGGTGATTCTGAAACTCAAGTGTGAGAATCACTGATGTAATGTCAATCTTGTGACTCAAATGCAACCTTGGCAAGTAAAATGTGTCTTTTTTTTTCTTTTTCCAGAAGTATTTGAAAGATTACTGAAAGTAGCCCCATGAAACGCTTTGCACTGATACCCTTTCAGTAAGAAAAATGATTACTGGATTACTTGTTACCACCCAGGTTTATATGCAAGGTCAGACTTTTTTGCCATAATGAAAGTGTCTCTTACCAATCTTGGAAGCAGTAAAAGAAAATATGGAATAGTTTTTAACTGTTTCTCCCTTGAATCAGAAATCAAGGAAATGCTATGCCAGGGAAAATAGAAAGGTCAGGCAATTTTACTTCCCAATGATTTGAAAAAAATAGAGGCTGTTCCATCTCTACTAAATGCTGCTAAATCAAAATTGATCAAACTTGGCCCAGCCTAGCATAATTCCCTTTGAAAGGTTTTGTCACGTCTGTCAATTTAGTCATAGTTTAAGATGTTGCATGTTTAACTTAGGGAGATGAGTGCAGAGTATGAAAATATGTCATCGAAAGAAGAAAAGGGTGGCTTCAATTTATGACAAAAATATAGTACAGGGACTAAACAGACATCTTCAAAAACACGAGTATTTGAGAGCCTGCCAAGTGTTCACCACTTGGAATAGAACTGAGGATTTAAAAAACTATGCTGGACTGATATCTGTAATTTAACTGAGGAATGCCATTTATATGAAAGGATTTTTATTGTGTCTAGTTTTGCATTCATTTTGGCACATTTGAAAGTCTTCACCCTGCCTTTTTTTTTTTTTCATTTTACTGGCTCTGATGATCATTATTAATTCGACTCTCAATTTTCTCCATAAATAAGAATTTGTTCTATTAGAGCATCAATCTATGCCAGTGTTACAACCCAGTTTATTGTTTCAAGGAGGTGATACGGGTATCTATCCTTATTTTTTAATCTCTGAAATAATATGTAAGTCTCAGAATGAGTAACGATATTATACAATTCTCTCTCTCTCTCTCTCTTAATGAGATCACTCCTTTTCCATGTTCCCAGTGTTGGTCAGCGTCACTCACCACAGAGGGAGCACGATGAACTTGTAAGAGGTCAAGGTCCATGCCAGTGATGGTGCTAACAGAAGAGATTGTCAATTTGCGACACCTTGCTGGTGCACTATCCTCCGTGCCCATGTGTCTGGTCGCACTGAGCTGTCTAATTTGAATTTACTGAGCCATGCCTTTAACGCTCACATATCTCAGGTATTTATCCAAACACATTGTAGGTTTACCTCCCTCAAATATTCAGCCAGCCATCCATTTCCTTCTGATCAGAGCAATAAAAAATCAAGCCAGACCCTATGCCTTACATATGGAACCTGTATGATTTACAGCCAGGCTGAGTATAAAATCATAAAACTTTCAGTACGTGGTTAATATATAACCATCAAAATAACAGAGTGCAATTCTAAATTTATGAGGCTGAACTTAACACTGAATATCAAATAAGAATCACATTGATCTCTGTAGTGGATGACTTAAAAACACATTAGGTGGCATAACTGCAAGACAGTACATTGATTTAAGCATAAAATGCATAGCACTCAATGCTTTACCACCTAACGTTTCTCAATAATGAACAAAGCTGTTGTATATTGATGAAAGGAAAATTATTTGTTTTGTTATATTACAGTGTTCGTGGAGATGCTTTGCGTTTAGGCTAGGCACCCATGATTTGAATCACATTTAGCAAAGGGTGACATTGGATGGACATTTTACTGATTTACGCTTGTTTCTCAAAATAGCTATACAGAAGCGTTATCATGACAGTTTTCTCACTTTTTTTAACAAAGAGGAAAGATTCACAAAGCAGGTACTGACTTTTTGTAGAAATACATTTTGCTGTAAATTTTCTTATACTGATAAAAGCCAATCTGCATGGAATTTTAAGGTTGATGTCTCTAAAGGCATGAGTATCTTGTAAAATATTATATTCAGAAAATCTAAAAGCATATTTTAAAAGAAAAATAATTATCTTGTAATAAATATGTTTTACAAAAATCTTTAAGTTCAACACATTTGATTGGCTTGAGGAGAATTTGGAAACTCTAATAGCTACAGGTATCCAGGTAATGCAGGTAACAAATGGATAAAGCTGGTTCTGTATGAATGAAAAAGGGTAGCTAACATTCAGCCTGTGATTTATGGAGCTATTCAGAAGAACTTAGGGACCCTGGTTGACTAGACAGTGAGTGCCCCACTTCTCAAGTGCCAGGTCTTGTGAGATGCCATAAAATACAGAAATACAGATTTTTTTTATATGAAGTCTCTGGATTTTAAATTGTTAAAAGTACATTTAAATACAAAACAAAGGGTACAGACAAAAGTTAACTCATCCTAGGTCAGTTTTCAGCATGCACTTGGATGGTTTACAATGTCTCATCTCAGGGTCTCTGATTGTTCCACACAGAGGAGCAAGATTTGCCTTTTCCACTGATAGAAATATCACTAAAAGGGTCAAATATATTCCAGTGTTCATGACTTACATGTAAAATACCACCTTGATAAAATATCTGTTAATATTTTCCTAAAGGGACAGTGCATTATTATAAGTTTCCATCAGGTGGGTGGTTGGTGACTTCCAGAAAACCTTTGCAAGCTGGTTCTCCTTCCCCACAAGACTGTACAGGTAAAGAATGTTGCCAAGACAAGTGAGTAGCATTTAATCCACGTTAATTGCAAAGCAAATGTAGTAGCTACAAAGTTAGCTGACAGACCTACCATCCTTGAATTTTTTTGTCATTGTTCCAACTATAGGATAGAGGGGTAACTCATTTTTCATAGAAAGGTGTTAAAAGAAAATCATATTATTCTTTCAAATAAGTGACTCTTCTACAAAAATACTACAGCTTTCAATATTTATTCACATTTGAATAAATTCTATATGCATATTTTTGAATTTTTTTTTTTACCTGTGTATATTTTCTAGCATTTTCAGGCTATTTTTTCTTCGTAATAAATTAACTTATTACTCTTCATGACATGCAAGATGGACTGTGATGTTAAAGAATAATGTTTTCTAATTATCAGTGACATTTTCAGAGAAGATTAAAATTTAATAAAATTAATTGTCCATCCTTGAATGGCTCACTTTGCAGTTAATTATAGAACTCTGATTTCTCCTACTTCTATGAAAACTTCTGAGTGTCACATGTCTTATTAATAGTCATAATGAACCCTGCACTTAGAAAAATAGTTTTGTTTTGTTTTCTCCTGTTGACATGTTTAATATGTTTTAAGGAAAACTGCATTGATTTTGAAAGACAATTCTGTGGTTGTAATTTTTCAACTAAAAATGCAGAGGTAACCTCACCTACCTTATTGGGCCAACCTGACTTCTGGAGGTTATGTTGAATGGTGAGGAATGTATCTTTCTCACGAGGTACATCTCCAGTAATATAATTTGAAGTGCTAGGGCCCCTTGCATCCATTTCTGAATGTATTATTAGTTGATTAAATTAACTGGCTGGATCAGTACAGTGAGAAGAGACGTGGTAATGATATTATAGAATTAGTATGCGATGATGAATTGTCAGAAGAAGTAACTGTGACAGCCCTGTGGCCATATGCACTTAGCCATGCAATTTATAGTCATTTGGAGAGCCAGGACTTTTCAGTTTGGGTTAGGAAATGTGTTCCTGCTTTTGACATAGTGTGAGGGGTATGTGTGTTAAGGGTATCGGGGAAACTTAGTGGCAATTCAGGAAGAAATCCAAAGTCTCTGTTCTTTGACACTGACATTTGGGTGATTTTCAGAGAAATGAGCCACAATGTATGGATGCCTTTATTGTAACGGTGTCAATTCCTTTAAATAGATTTATGTGATAGTGCAGTTTCTTTATGGTCGCAGAAGATAATATTACTTTGGGTAAGCTAAAAGTAAATGCAATCTGGAATCACAATTTTCCTGGTTATGGAACACTGTAAATTCTCATCAATATATTGCATTTACAACAGTCTTGAAAACATTTCTGGGGTTGTTTTGATTTAGATACTTTTGGGGCTCCTAACTGCAAGTAGTTTTTCAGCAACTTAAAATATAATGTTAGTTGTTTTTGTTTTTTGTTTTTGATTTTGCTTTGCAACTATGTACAAGATAAACGGACTGTCAGATGCCTCTAAAAGGCATATGACAACACTGGTCGGTAGTGCAAATACTGGTACAACACCACATTAGGTCAAATTTATTGCAGGATTACCAAAACATACACAACTGTGAAGTCGCCTCAATACCACTATTGTATAATTACTCCCTTGTTTTGTTTTGTTTGTGTTTTAGTTTTAATGATCACTGAGATCATATTCAGTAGTACCGTGAAAATGGGTACTAACAGTCTTATTCCAAATGAGACTCATGCAGAAAACTACTGTCTTTTTCTAGCATATTATAGAAATTTTGACATGTGTAATTGATCCCTTGTATTTCTCAAGCAGGTTATCATTTGATCACAAAGCAAAGTATGGAGTTTCTGTTGTTGTTGATATTGTTTGCTTCTCCTGTTATGGTCATTGTTTTCATCATTTGCTATATTGATTTCAAAATTTCAAAGCACATCTATAGGAAAATGTTGTGTTAGTATCTTTTTTATGTGTGTTTTAGTATCTTAATATATGCCTCAGCCCCTTCACCTTGCCCCTAAGTTTAATTACCTAGAATTACAAATTTAGAAGAGCTTCTTGAAGACTTTATCACTTGGGCATTTTACTTCGAAGGTAATAGAACACCTATCAATTCCTTCTTTGGTCTCTGTCACCAGTGTTTATCTAACAACGGATAGTGCATAAATAGTAAAGAATCTGTGACCATGTGGCGGGCATAGAGATTTGGATACTTTCAAAACTTTATGTAATTAATGTTTGATTCAATCTGTACTTTTTTTTTTATAACATTTTTTTTCCCTAAAAAAATTTAAGAATGTGTTTTGTTGAAGTAGAAAAAAATTAACTATTTCTTATTATTTATTTTGTTTTGTTTTGAAAGGTCAAGAATGAGGAAATCAAAGTTTGTAAAAGTAGTTGGTGAGGAGGGTGAGGAGTAAATTATATGCTGTCCTTTGAATACAAATCATTATATACGTACAAATAAACACACGTCATTTTTTTAAAGTTATAATTGCTTCAGGGTAGTTCAAACTTTATCATTAAGTAAAACAAGGCATTTTGGGAAAATTAAATAATTCAAGTAATATAGATAATCATGTTAAGTAATACAAACTTAAAATTACATAAATATATATATATACAAAATATAAAATATATCTATGTATGAAACATTATATTTGTGTATATAAATATGTGTACATACATATAATTATATATAAATATATATACATAAAGAGAGTCATTTAAATATGTTGATGGCTATGTGTCTACAATGATGAAATTTCATTAGGATCATTTCCCATTTGGGTTAGTACTCTGCAAAGCCCTGCTCATTCAGAATGCCTGAAACAAAGAGATGGCTTTTTAAAGTTACATTATGTATTTTCAACACACCCCCTGCCTATCATGGAAAGTGCATCTATTCAAAAGCCAGACAGATCTAAGTTACCATCCTGAATTTTCACATTCTTTTCTGTTTCTTTGGGCGAGTTACACAACTGAATTATCACACCATTTTCTCTATTTCTATGGAAAAAGTTACACAACTTCTATTCAATAAGCTATGAATAAAAACACCTATGTTGTAAGGCTAAGAAGATCCAAGAAGGGAAAACCCAGTTCTCATTGGAACTAAAATCAGGTTAAAAGACAAGTTGCAAGTAACAAAAGGAAACTTACTCCTATTTCCACCAATAGGAAACATCCCAGGTCTTTGCAGCAATAAAGAACATGGTTGGGGCATTTCAATGACAAGTTGTTTTGTTTTGTTTTGTTTTGTTTTGTTTTGTTTTGTTTTGTTTTGTTTTGTTTTGTTTTGTTTTGTTTTTTTCCATGAAGAAAGAGTTAGTTTGAACTTTGAAGGAAAAATAATAGTTAAAATAGTAGAAGAAAAGAGGGTAAAAGATAAGGGTGTAAGCAGGTACAGAATTTTACATTCTTCAAAATGGGGCCAGTCCCCTAATAAGGACATCAGATGCAAAAGTATTTCCCAACCTGGAGAGCACGTGTCTAAGAAAAGTGTTATGGCTCTTTGTTGCCCTGTGCAAATGAAATCATAGGGTATCAGATCCTCTGATTCTTCTAGAGAATCCTGAAACTTAATTTTTGAAAAATCCTCTGAGTTTTGAGTAATGTTAATAAAATTGTTAAAACATTCTGGGACCAAATCAAAGAATTATGTGGATTCCTGGATGCTGCTTCTGCTGTACTGTGAGGACCACGTCTACCTGTGGTTAAGTGTGATGCAAGTGTGGTGGAGCTGTCTTTCCATTATTTTTTGCAGTGGAGCCCTAAAAGTTCTGTGGCCTCCTCTTGCAGCCATTCCTGCCCCCCTCCTTTCCAGGCACATTGAACAAGCCAGACCCATTCCCACTTAGGGAATTTTGCCTGTGCACTTCTTCCTGCCTCGAATGGTCTCCCCCAGATATCTCCACGTCTAAGAGTGTCCCTGAAGTTCAAATGTCACTTTCTCAATAAGGCAATTGTGCATAATCGTAACTCCCTTTCCACCTCTGCTTTACTATGATGTCCCTTGTCATTTTTCCATAGTACTATCACCCTCTAACCTACTAGGTATATAATTGACTTATTTATCACTATTCTTATTATCTGTCTCTCCTCACTAGAATGTTCCAGGATGGCATGAATCTTTATTTTGTTTGCTAATATACCTAGAACCAATCCTGATAGGGTATACATACTCAAAATATTTGTTGCAAAAAGAAATGAGTGAATGCATTCATTTACAGTTTAAAGACCATTGTGGGAAAAGGTAGACATCCATGTTTGAAGTTCAAAACTGAACTAAATTAACCAGAGCAGAGAGAGGACCTTCAAATTTAGGACTGGAGGAGTCAGAGTAGTAAGAATTGGAATAGGCTTATGAAATCGTAAAAGTATTTTGAAATCACAGTTAAACAGTTATAACAACAACGCTAAAACTTAGAGTATTCTCTAATTAACTGAACTCCTATACAATAAGCATTGTTGACAACTTAAAAGAAATAGTCTGATTTAGGCCACTGATCTATGGATGCTATTCAGTGTTGTTTTTCTGACAATAGCAATAAAGATAATTACATTTGACTGTTAACGGATGTTTTGCAAAACATTGTTCTGACGGAGTAGTCACTTATGCCAAAATTAACATTTCCGCTGTATGCACACTAACCTTGCTCTTAGTCAGTCAACTAACTTAAATCACTAAGTACCTATGATAGCTTTATTTGACTAGAGATCAGATCACTTCTGTCTCATCATCTTACAGAGTGTTGTCCTTGTGTTTAAAGGGAGTCAAGTTCTCTCAGCAGGTGGCCCCTCTCTGAACCGCTAGAGAGAGCTTCAGTGAGTACATAGAGATACATAACGGTCAGTTTAAAGTGCCATTCCAGAACATGGACTTTAGAGACCAATAGTCCGGCTTCAAAATGCTGCTGCTTCCTCTTCCACTAGCTCAGTGAACTCCTAGATAGTTCATTGTGAGAGTCCACTTTCTTATCTATAAAATAGAGATAATCAGGAAATCTACCACATAAGGTTAATGTTAATATTGTAAGCTAATGCATGTATAATTTCTTAGCACACTGTTCCCAACTTCCACACTGTACTTTTGGAAGTATTCCTAGGAATGTAATGATTACCCTCTCCATCGATAGGGTGTACTCATGGCTTTCATAAGTAATCATTATTTTGATTTGGTATTTGTGATAGATGTAATTGGTAGTTTGACGATTACAATAGTTATTCTGTTCCAGTTGAATATGACCTAATATCCTAGTCAAAAACAAACAAACAAACAACAAAAACAAACAAACAAACAAAAAACACCTATCAGTTTCACAATATTCAAAATACTTTAGGAGTCCACAGTATGTAGTTCAACATGATAATTTCTCTTTTTTTCTCATCAGCATCCCAGGAGACCTGTTGATTCAAACAAGTCAACATACCCATGAGTGTTTAGGAACTTCCAGAACCCAAATCTACTGGGTGAAAAGATGGGTGTACCTACCCTTTTAAGGGATTTTCAACTCTCCCCATGTTGTATATTGCAAAAGGCCTTTGGAGCAATAAGCTCTCAGGCAGCCTCGGTCCATACTGGTGTGTGCTCTAGAATGGTTCTGTTTCTTCCCCATTTCCCTTCCCTGTAAGAAGACAGCTCCAGAAGGGGAGAATTAGGGAGTTACTAGGATGCATGCCGCTGATATCTATAGTCTATGTGATGTCCACTTTCAGATGAAAAATGTAAACTGGAGTGGCTAAAGGCCTTCATGTGAAATGTCCCCAGGAATTTTAATGAACCCACGTGACTCCTGATGTCAGAGTGTCAGGGAGCACACCATCAGGGTACAAAAAAAAAAACCTCTGGGCTTTAAAGTTTAAATGCCCTGCTCAGCAGAGTCCAGAGGATCTGTCCAACTGAAATGAGCGTATAATCAGGCTTTCATCCCAAGATATGGAAGGACAACGCCCCGTAGTTTTATGATGTTCATGATGTTTTCCTCCCAGGATAACACAAGCAGATTTCTCTGTGTTGGGCAGTGTTGACTCCTGCACAACATACTGCAAAACTGAAATCATGAAAAATTTCCACGAAGAAGTGGTCCATTTTAGACCACAAAGTAGAAAGAGCCACACATGAAAGTATGAAACTAGATTTTGTTTTGTGTGGGGTTTTTGGATGTTGTTGTTTAGGTCTGTTGTGTTTGTTTTTTAGCAACAGACAAGAAATAGAAATTGTTAGTTAGTCTGTGCCATCCTTTTTTATTTATTTATTTTTTTAGTTTCTTATGATTTGGATGATGTTCCTAACACTTGCATTTATTTAAAGAAAATGATTGTAGCCTATTAAGGGTCACAGATATATTTATATTTACTCAGCAAAGTCAGCTAGCTTGAAAGACAAAAATTAACTGCTAAGCGCTACGTAATGAAAGCTTTGTGGCGTGATGTCCGAGCACTTGTCTGTATGAACATAACAATTAGCCGAGGCAACCTTTTGGACTTACTGTTGGTAAACTGGGTTGATTTCTGAGGTGGGTAAAATGCGTGGCTAGATATTCTGTTCACCGTGCTGTTGGCAGCCTGTTGTTTATCACAAGGTTTTAGTGTTCTTAATGAACTGTTAACAAGCTGTCAATTATAGTATTTATGCAGATTAGGGAAAGAGATATTGAAAGATTGATGTGCCTAGAGTTAAAAATGCCTCCTTGAGAATTTTCAAAGTTCGTAAGCCCTCTTTTGATGACTGTTCTTAAACACTTGCTCTCCTTTACCATGGAACCGCTGCCATGATGTGTGTAGTGGGAAAGACCTCCCACGCCTTTAGCCCTGTGCAGAGAGAACAAGACACATCTGTCACTGGGAAGTGTTTTGCTTTATGTAGACCATCCCAGAGTCATGTTCATTCAGCATTGGCCGTAAGGGACGTTCAAGTGAAGTTCAACATTAAATGTTCTGAAATTCACAAGCACCTCTTTTATGATTCTCATGTGGGACGTACATTTTCCCCTCTCTTCCCACTGGACACTGTCTAGTGTGGTGAAAATATCCCTTCCTCAGTCCTTAAATGTCCCGAACTCATGGTAGCTGTCCAAATCCCATGTGTTTTTGTCGTACTCAAGATTATCTCTTTAGTATAACTCCTTTCTGTGGTTAGGAATGATAAAACTGGAAATCTGACTTTCAAAAATCTGCTTCTCTGCCTATATCCCAGAAAAAAAAAATTTTGCCCTGTTTGTGGTCAGTGACCAGTATGTCCACTAATTTTCAATCTCGATTTTTTTTTTTTTTCCATTTTCTATGTTCTTGAACCTGTTGACTTAATATACTCCCATACATCCTTCAAGGACCTATATACCTGTTCCATTTTCCTTTAGTTCTTCCTGCCCCTTCCCCATCGGTGCCTTTTGCAAAGTCTCCGGAGTACTTTAAGCAGGTGAAGGGTCTCCCACCATCACCACCTCCTGGCGCACCATGTCCCTCCCCAGAAACTGTGAGCTGCTTCCGAGTACAGCCTGCCTCACATCCATCTTAATGAATCCTGTTTCTTAGTGTTAGAAAACAGCCACCTCGTGACACTTTGGAAGAAATTGTGCTCAGACTTACGTTTTCTAATAAAACTAAGGTTATTAAATGGTTCCCAATATTTATAAGTATAATAATTTTGCTCATCACTTTTATTTTTAATTGTTCTGATCAGAATTCTATCCACATAGTTATTAGGAGAGTGCAATAGTGAAGCATGCTTCACCTCCCAGCACAATTAAAGTAGACACCTTTAAAGGTTCTTAACGTTCCCCCCAGAAATGTGAAATTACATCTTGTTTTGTTTGGTGAAAGTCATGTTTTGATTATATGAAATTGATATTTTATGTACAATTTGGTTTTTCTGTTCAGCTTTGAGCGAGAAGATTTGTGCACTTGTTAACATATTACTTATTCCAAAATCATTGAAAATATTATTCTTGCAAGTTCTTATTTTTAACCTCATACTCTCGGCTCTGGGAGTTATAATGTTTCATAAAAGAAGTATCGGAACCTGCAGAAAAAATAATGCATTCCTATCTAGTTGAAATGATGGATTAAGCTGTTTTATTATAAGTATATCAAAAATACAATAAATATTTGCCAATGAAATGTAGTTATCATAAGGTTTTGCACAGTGCAATTTCATGTTAATGTCCAAGAGGAATACAGATGGCTTTCTATGTTTGGTTACAGTACCTGCTCTGCAGTTTGAAAAATTTATTTGTAAGTGTTGGAAATGTAAATTTCAGAGTTCCAAGTATCTATGTGTATGAGTTATTTCTGAATACCACTTAACTCCTCCCAAGACAGATGAGGGCAGTATAAAACTGTAATTCTGGTGACAGATAAAACAAGCTAGGCAATCAAAGGAAATAACCCAATAAACTTAACCAAAAAAAAAGAAAAGAAAAAAGTGAACTGGTCTTTTGAGAAGCAGGAGGGCATGATGAAGACAGCTGGGCTGTGGGGGGTCAGCAAGTGTCTTGACTTCTCAGGCTTTTATCACCTTCATCTGTAACTGGCAAAGAGGATGCCCAACTCCTAGGATGCCCCTGTGGATTAAATGGGTTAATGATATTCAGTAACAGTCACTGAGCGCTTTCTCCATGCCAGGCACTAGTCTCCTGCATAGTTCAATTTCTACATTGAATCTCTACGTAACATATATCTTGGGATGTTGGATATGTGTTCTCGGGTTGTTGTTGTTGTTTGTTTTTTTGGTGTTTTTTTGTTTTTTTTTCAGTTCCCCCTCTTAAGCCCTCTTAGATGACTTTCCTGAGCATTTGTGCATGTTCTGAAGAAAGAAGATAAAGTACAGGGTATTCATATTCTTTTAGTCCTTAATTCTACAGCCTACTCACTGTATGAATTTGAGCACATTACTGAGTCTGCCTCTCAGCTTTCTCAGCCGCAGGACTGCGATGCCGCGGCTGCTCGGCGTGATGCCGTGTGCTTCCCAGGGCCGTGGGGGGGACCTAGTGAGAGCATCCTTGTGAAGTACTTAGCACGGTGCCTGACAGGCAGCGGGTGCTCAATCCCTGGGTGTTACTGTTAGTTGCACCTTCCTTAGCATGTATGTGAAGGATGGTATGATCTTTAGAGACCCTGCTGTTTGGGAGAGGTGGGTAGAAGGAACTGGACTCTTTTGCGACGTATCATTTTGCAAATAACGTGTTTCTCTCCTAGTTCTTAAACGTACTAGACTTCTAATCTTAGCACGCTCACTTCCATAATGTGGTACCCAAAGGAATCGGGGACTAACAGGGATGCACGAGCCTGTCCTCCCCTTCTCCCACGATTTATGACCCTTTAGAAGCCTGTTTTACGTGGGGAACGGTATCTTTGTCTTTGCTTCCTCCACTTTCACCATTGCTGTTAGGGAAAGAGGGGCTTGGGAATAAACTTAAGAGCCATGGCTCCCTTTGTGGGACCCTAGACGCCAAGTCCCAGAGGAACACACTGTACTCAATCTCGCCTTGAAATTCTAATTAATCTATTTTTTACATTGTGTTTTTTAATCCCCATCCCTCAGATTTTCATGAGCCTCTACACTATCATATGATGTCATATTTCCAGCCACGTGTTTGTAATGTCTGAGCTGTGGCCCACACTCCCCAATCCTCCAGAAGACTCAAGGGTTCTAAATGCATCCTTTCCTGCTTACAAAAGCACCATTCTCTTTTCTCGTAATCTCTTCCCACATGTCAGACAAAAGAGTCGTGTTTTGCTTTCATCTCTGACTCTCGTAAACACTATTTGTAAGGACAACTTATTAGGGTAATGGTTGTTTGTGGTAGCTGTGGAATTTGATATCTTTCACGCTGATGGAGAGAGGAGCCCAAAATTAGCATGATTCTAGGATTTTCTTTAAACGTTATTAAAGGTTTCACAAGTTTACAGAATGACTATGACATGAAAGCCATAACAGTCTTGTGGAGGAAATAATACAAATGCCCACCATGGGAACAAATGTTTATAAAACAAAATTACCTGCTTGTCTGTACATTTGGAGTGTCCCCAGTTACCCACTTTCTTCATCTACTGGGTCCAGCATGTGTGTTTGACTACTCAGTCAACCAAGATTTGAGTCCTCCATTGTTACCAAAGTCATTCCGTGCCATTTTTCTGTGCTAGCCCCACGTCATCTGTCATCTGTACTGTACCTTCCCAATGGGGTGAACCTCTGTCTCCCCAGGTAAAGAAAGGCATATTGCTTACAACTCCTTTCCATTTCATATATGCCTCACCTATCTGGCCAGCATAGCTTTTTGGCAATGCAGTGTTTTTGTCTGAAGAAGAATATATTACGTATAAGATAAAAATTGTCCTGGAGGCTGTGATTTAGGAAGAGATTCCAGGGAATGTGCTGTTAAAGAACCCATTCTAGGCAAATAGTGCCTGTCTCTCAAATCTGGATGGTTTGGTTGCAAATCCACTTTGGTCACTAACTTGCTGTATAATCTTGGGGAAGTTATTTAAACTTCATCTGAATTCCTTATTCTTCGTAAGTCCTATATAGTACTTTACTTCTTTATACACTACCTGGTTTCTAGTAAATGCTTAATTAATGTTCTTCTTATTGTTGTTATTTTCAGTTATTATTTAACATGATGTTTCCCAAGAATTAATCAGGTCTTTGGGTACATTTATATGACATATAGGCTGGTTACTATGAGTATTAAACGCTATAGTCTCCCTATAGACTATATGTTTATAAAATCTTAATATTAGCCATGATGTATGAAAATAACATGATAACATCACTTCAAATATGTACATTTCTCTTCAAAATAATAATTTAAAAAATAATCTTGCAAATGTCTTATTAAATATCTAGATTTAAGCATTTTGCTAATGTTTTCATACCAGCTACAGTTTCAACTGGTTTGGCATGATTGGATTTTATGTTGTATTTTACTAATTTAGTGTGTAACTGAACTGATTTATCAACTCTCTCAGAACACGGGCAGTTGTTCATACAACTGGAACTGTCTGTTTGTTTGTCATACCTGTAAGTATTTATGTTAGAAATAATCATTGAGAATTTAGAGACCTAGCAGCAAGTTTGAATTCTTGAAGAAAGGAAAGCTATGCTGTGGATTTATTTTGATGCATAAATGATTATCTCAAAGATGATTTTCACTACAAAAAGCTCCACCAGTTACACAAATAGCTTGTCCTTCCAGGATCTTAGAATAAAACCCACAAGGACAGATAGATGTGAGCTAGTTGTAGTTTCCAGCTGGAGCCCTGAGAGTGACAGGGGTGGTGAATGGACATCGTTTGATAAGGATGTGTTTATGTGTTCAATTTTTATTTTCAAAAAAAGAGAGCGAGAAAGAGAAAGAAAAAAGGAGGAAAGAGAGAGGGAGGGAGAGGAGAAGGGAGGGAAGAAGAATGGAAAGAAGGAAGGAAGAAAGGGAGGGAGAGAGGACGGGAGGAAATCAACAATAACAATCTCTGGTTTTAGCACCTGGTGTTCTGGATTTTTCTATCCACATTCACTAATTCAGAATTTTGTCTGTGCTATTTTGTTTTTGTCTTTTGCTATTAATTTTTGTAAGTCTTTTAATATTTCAGTTTTGAGTAAATACTCTCTTCTTGCAGAAGACAAACGGTATAGAAATAGATAGACAATGCTGTCTCTCCAAAGGTTATGGGTTTTTCAGAAAAACAAGTAATCTTACTATGCTGGCTACACTGAAATAATTGGTAGGAAATGGATCCCAACTGCATCTAACACAATAAGGCCCAAGTGTTTTAGTAACTCTGTGCTTTGGATAGGTGCAAGTTCTTATAGGCAAACCTTTACAGGTTATTGAAATTCTTTAAAAATGATATCACCTCTATTTTAAAAAATAACATTTTGGTCTTTAAATACACTCATTACCACCAGCACTCATTTGCTGAATACCTAAAATGTGCTAGTGGAATTCTGAGCCAGCACAGCAATTAAACTTCCTTTTTTTATATCATACGTGTTCATCCACATGGGACTCCTTAAAGAAGTTTTGAAATTGAGAACAAAGCATTTGAAATTTTACATGCACCTTTGCAAACATGAAAAATGATGAATTTGCCTGGGATGCTTTTTTAGCACTGTCATGTTGAAGGCTTGAATGATGTATTTTATTTTATCGCAAAATTGAGTAGCCTTGTTTTAGTGTAAAACCCTGAACACTGGGGAAAAAAAAGAGCATTTTCTTTATCCCTCGTTGCCCTTATAAATGATATCCACCTTGAATAATTGTTCAATCGAAGCTGAGCTAAGTACATAGAGAAGAATTTATTTCCTCCGTTTCTTAATAGTGGCCAGAGCCTCAAACAATATAGTTTCATGTTTTGTTCTTCGGGACGTCCTCATGCTCTTGATAGTTCACTGAGAACACGTTCCATCACTCATAAAAATAAAGTCCTCCTTTGTCAGTAATGTCCTCTAGGTGTTAAACCCATCACTTTCCACATGCCCACAAAGTATTTATAGACACATTTTTGGCCAGTCTCTAAATGGAATTTTGAATGGGAATCCTATGATATAAATATCTTTGAAAGCTTCCTCATAGTTTTACCTGCTTTGCAATCACCCATTTTCTCCTTCAAAATCAATGCCTCTCATTAAGACTACTTCTGGCAGGGATGAGGGCCTAGCATCAGTTTGTAGAAAAGTGGTCATGATTTTGCCTCTGGGTTTGTTTTAATTGTCCCTTCCCCATACAGTAAGCTTTGTGGTTTGAATAGTAGAGAATTCATTTGTAAGCTTGCCTCCAATGTTAATCAAAAGACGGTTGTGAGGACTAAATTAACCCATCCAGAATTATTACTGCCCACCTACTCCGTGCCAGGCACTGCTCAAGGTGCCGCAGACACAGGTGTAAACAAGACCATACCTGTGTTCCAGGAATTTAATTCTAGTGGGAGAAGCCTGAAAATGAGCAAGGTGAAAATCACAAGTGACCATTGCCAAATAGAAAATACAGTATGAAAATACGTGGTTAGAGCTGTGGTGATCTTCTTCAGGAAGGTCAGGGAAAGCCTCTCTAAAGATACATCATTTACGCCAACATGCAGATTATAAGAAGGAGGTAGCCACAGGCAAACCCAGGAGAAAACACCATGCCCAAATGTCCTGAGAAAAATCAATCTGGAGTGTTCGTGGAAAGAAAGGGAAACTGCATAAATCCTTATATGACTGAGCTGGGGGCATCAGAGGTGAGAGTAATGAGTTAAAGGGGTAATGATGTATGAGGACTTTTGATTATTTTTTAAATCAAAGTGAAACCATTGGAGGGCTTTTTGGGTGGGAGTGGCATGGAATAACTTACATTTAGAAATGATAACCCTGTATGCAAAACCTACCAAGATTATATCCTGACTCCGTCACTTATCTCCCGAAGCCACAACATTGTTAGCTGTGAAATGGGCATATTATGATCATTGTAACTCCTATGGTCAAGGTGAAATAAGACAATCAATGTAATCTGCTCTGTCATCAGTAAGCATTCCGCAGATGGATGTGTTCAAGAAAACAGTTAGGTCTCTTAAGTGTCCCCTTTTCTCTAGCTTGGGCCATTGATTAGTTTATTTTGTTCTGTCCTCCTCTTTCTTAATATCTCAAATTTTTGACAATTTTCCCTGAGATTCCTGGCATTTGGGCCTCTGGAGATTGCAGGGGGTCTGGTTTACTGTCTGTTAATTTTAGCTATTCTCTGCTGGAAGTGCCATCACCACTAGAATAACCAGAGAACATGGGAGGTGGTGCAGCCTATTAAGTGGCCCCATGGGGCGGCCCTAGCAGCAAAAATCAAAACAAACAAACAGCATCCCAAAACACGTTTGAGCTTTAGGGGCCTTAAAAATGGACATTTTCCCATTAATAACATATCAGTTAAACTCTTCATGTGACAGCTCTCAAAAAGTTTCCTCTAACAAAACCATTTTGAATCCAAAATCATTCATTTTGCCAGCAAATGTCAGAGCAAACAACAACTAGCAGATAATTCCATCCACGCTTTTCAGGGGTACAGGTAGGAGCAAGTAGAAATAAGTGGTCTGCTGCTATTTCATATTTCCAATGTTTCCTATGCAAGCTAACCATTTCACAGACCCTGAGAGATTCAAGATTTTTTAATTATCTAAAACATCTAATTCTTTATAGAAACAGTATCCAAATAATTAAGAAGTGTATTTTGTCTTCTGCTTTATTTGAAGAGTCTCAAACCTAAAGCCTTACATAAAGAAAGGAATTAAACACTTATATATAAAACGGGAACTAAGTATCTGTTAGGCTAGCCATAATATTGCTAAGAAATTTTCATAGTGAGGGCATAACATTGAGAGTGCAGATCATTAAGACAATTACTAATTTATTTTCATCTAAACCATTACATACAGAGGCAAATGATATACCTTATTTCATTGTTTGGTTAATCTTGGCCTGTGGAAAAGGAGGAGATTTTTAGAAGAGAATTATAAAACAGATAACGTTGGGTTCCCCCATATTTAACTTGACGGCAAAGAAGGCAGAAAAATGTCTGCGGAATGTTAAACTTGGGACAAAAATTGTATCCCAACTATTAGAAAAAATGGGGGGAAACATTAAAAATCTTTGTGAAGATTTTTGTGTAGAACATTACTTGGGGAAAAAAAAGGATTATATCTCTACAAACCCAAGATTGAGAAAAAGTTTAAAAGGAAGGAAATGTAAGATCTGTTTTGCATTACATTATCGTATGTCTCCTCCCATCTTGCCTAACTAGTGTTTTCTATAAAATAGATTGCATTTGATCTTGAAGTGTGAATATATACTTACCTATACACTTTTATCCCTATACAGCCACACATTTATCAACGTATATATTTATGTGCATATTTATCATAAATTAGGCAGTACAAGATAAACTTGTTTTTCCTACCACCTATGATTTCTCAAAGGACATTCTCCCATAGAATGCATGCAAATATTTTCACAGCTACATCACAAGAATAAAGTAAGAGTTGTAATCATTTGTGTATTTACATTGAGAATCATTACCACTTTATACTTAAGTTATGATTCTGAGATATCTTTTCAGTATATATTTCAGTGCTTTCTGTAAAACGAAACTAAGTGTATATCTGCAGGAGGAAAATAATGGCCAAGATAAAAGAAAATATATAGAAGTTAAATTCTAATTCAATAAAAACTCCCGTGGAAATAAACTTCTACCCTTGTTCAATCACTCACTTGCCACGAGAGATTTTTTTATGAGACATTCCCAGTTTGGAATGGTTTATATCCACAAAACATAGTTAACTTGATGGCAGTGAGTGGTTTATATCCACAAAACAGCCCATCATCCACATAGGCTCACCATATTTGAATCTGAATTACAAACATTTGAGTTTTGCAGCATGAAGCAACAAAAGATTGAAAAGTAATGGTTTCTAATATCTCTCTAAATTATCATTTCCATAGATACAGCCTTTATCATTCCCTCTCTGTACTTAAAAAATAAAAACCAGTAAAGGTAACCCCACTGCATATTTTTCTTCTGCTTGTTGTACACTTCACAGTCGCTGAATGAATCAGCTTTGCTAAACATACTCATTAGTGCCCAATTTGTTTCTCTCCGTCTCTTTGAAGAACCCTTGCAAGTAGTTGGAACACTTATTTTATTTTGATTCCACAGTGGAAAATTGTATTCACATAAGTAAGCATATACCAAACAGCAATAAATCATTATTTCTCAGATGACCAATATCAGCAGGAATCTCATATACTTCTCTGCTGGAGTTGATTTCCAAATTCATTGAATAATTATTGGTGCTGCTTTTCATAAGTGAAAAACATTTTTCCTTTCTATTCCGGTTAACTATTAAATGCTACCTTTCCCCCTCATTTCCTCAACACTTCTGAGAATTATTTGCAAAGAAAGGAAAAAAAATGAAACTTTATGTTCAGCAAATATCAAGGTGGTAAAATAGAGTATAATCTTTGACAATCATGCCCCCACCCCTGAAATTTAAACTGTGATATTAGGACAATGATTGACTCTTGTGTTATCTTGTGTTAGACTATCAGTAAATGAAATAAATGCAAATTAATACCTTGATGTTTTAGGAGTAATCTGAGAATTTATTAGATAGTTTTAAAATACAGCAATTAAATTATTGGTAATATAGCCAGGAATGTTGCAACAACCATGTCTAGTGCCAGGTGGGTACTAGACTAATCGGGGGGGATCACTGCATAAATTATATAAATGTCTAACCACCATGCTGTACACCTGAAACTAACATAAAGCAATATTGAATGTCAACTGTGAATGAAAAAAAATATTTAAAAAACTGGATTATTAAATTTTCCTTTTCTTTTTGCCCTGTCAAGAGAAAAAACAAAAAACAAAAAATTTTTTTTCTTTTCCCAAAGGATTAATTGAATTTTGATGATAAACATTGAGTGAATTTTGAATGACAGGCATATACATTTCTATATATCTCCCTTAGCAAAATTCATTAGCAACAGGTAACCCATATTCTTTGTCCCTAAAATGAATTGATAAGACATTGTTTTGTTTCAAGTCAATTATACTGCAGATTAGATATCGTGGCCTCATTCCAGAAAGTGTGAGAGTTCTATACTTGGCTTAGAACTTGAACCAACATTTTTGAATGGTTACTGTACAGTGTACTATGTTAGGCACTATTATAGGGAAACCAATCAAATAAGGCTTTAAAATTAATTTCAAAACTTAGACTCAGGAAGAGTAACAGTGGAAGGTTGAGATTCTGACTAATATTAAGATGCTTTCTTTTTATGCTATTGCTCCTTTGAGGATTTTTTTTTCTCTTTTTATGCTTTTGGTTGATGTTCTTAAATTATTTGAGCTTTTATTTAGAAAGTAAGTTGAAGCAGTTTAGGGAATGTATTTATTTATTTATTTTTTTACTAAATTAACTTTTTTCTTGAGTTACAGCCTGATTATAGTTAATAGCTGGACACAGAGCAATGTAACATTTGTATTCTTGGTATTTCCAGCAAATATGTAGTCTTTATACTTATTTCCACATTTATCTATATTTTCCTAAAGTGAAAATATAATATGAATATTAACATAATTCAAAAAATAATAAGATAAAGTCTAAGAAACATTTTAGCATAAAATACTATAATACACATAATGATATTGCATTTTTATTGAAAAAACTCCTATTCTTTAAATCAATATCTATGCAAAAAGTACAAAATAGTTCAGATCTTTGGACCATCCAAAAATAACTCAAACACGTCTTCTTTAAAATTAAAAATATGTCTATTTAACGCCAGAATTATCAATGTGATAACATATATTTGAGTTATTTTGCCTTGGAATCCATTTGTCTCTTTATAAAGAAAAAAATGTCATATGAATATGAGTTTTAATTAACATGATGAACAGGGTATTTTTCACATATTCTAAAATATCTTATAAACTATTATTCAATAAAAATATATTTGAAATTATAGCAATTATTAAGATAATCAAATGATTTTATAACACATGAAAAATATTTATACTACAAGATAAATTTTTCATTAATATTTTATTCTTAAAATACCCTAACGAAGTTGCTTCTAAATAAGTAATTACTTAGTATTTCAGATATAATCTCAAAAAATAAGTTTTTGTTCAATTATTGATTTTCTGAACCGCATAAAATATTTATAAATAGTCATTAAAAATAGTGAAGAAATCTGCAGTACAAATGCCTTACCCCTGAATTTCACCCAGGTTTACTATGATGGAGACTCTGGAAGTATTGAAATGACATTGCATTCATGATTTCATATTAATAAAGTACCTGAAATTTAGAATATATTATTATGTAATGGAAATATCTGCTCACACTCAAGGAGGATGTTATGCTGTTAGGTCAAGTTCTGTGAGTTCTTTGACCTTATGGGGGAAAAAAAGAAAATTTTAGACATGATTTAGATTAATGTGAAGGTTGAATTGAATATGCTGCATGATATCCCAACTTGTCTAAAAACTAGCAAAATGGCAGATAGAACTTCTTGGCTAAGGAAAACTAGTAGCTGAAAGCTGACATGGTGGCCCTATAAATATGTGCTCTAATCTACATGAATCTTCCATGTGTATCTCATTGTATCACCTGTCTACTATTTTAAACAATTTTAATTAGGCAGAGCAGTTTTCTGATATGGGTTTTATGAGTTGTTTCATAAGGAAGAAAAAAAAAGATAGTACAATCAGAGAGATTTGGGGAATGTTACAGATTTGAAACCTTCAGTCTATTGGTGTTCTCAGAGTTCTAACAGAGAAGACATCTCTTTAACATGGTGTCTCCCAAAATACCATTTACCAATCATTACTTAGTAATATTCTACAGGGAAATACAGTGTGTGAAATTTTGCCATATAAAATTTTGTCTACTACTAACTACTTGATACTCTAGACTATTTATAATCTGTCTTCAGTCTCTCTTCCCAATTTTAGTTTCATCAGGAAACCTATACTCGAACCAGGATGAACTATGAATTTTTCCCTCCACGAATCCCCAAGATGTTTCTCTTTTGTTCCTTTGTTTATGTTATTCCCTTCTTATGGAATGGCTATTGCATCCCCTTCTTACCTCGACATGTTCAAAACTAAGTGCATAGTATGTGCTTCACAGATAAGTGCACATAAACAATTTGCCATTATGAGTGTCTAGGTGTGTGGCTATGCAATTGATGTATCAAATGAGGCTTGAACACATATTTTTAATGGCTTCTGAGCAATGTATATTATGTCAGGAATTATTATGAAGAGAACAACCAAGATTTTATATATGTACCACATGAGAGGGTCAGCACAAAGTTTTTCATAGGAGGCAAAGACAATCGAGCTAGATTTTATGGAGAGGGTAGGACATTAGTTATATCTCAGCAAAATAATGTAGGCTGGTAACTTTTTGCCAATGTGATCGGTAGCACTAAAATCACAGGATGTCTGTCTGTAGCCAGTGAGAAGACTTGGAAAGAAGGTGGTTTGCTTTGTAGAGATACTCCACTTGCCTTTATGATTAAGAAACAAATGTCTGTAGGTTGCTTTCTGAGCTGGGATTCAATGATCCAACAATTCCTTAAGGGCACTAAATCCAAGAAAAAAACACTTTGAATTGAATCTGTCTCTGCTTATTGTGATATTAGGAAACTTAACTTTTTCAGGCCTGTTTCTCCTCCTAAAAACAGGAATATTAATACCAATGTCCTAGAGTCTATGCCTGAGTGAATAATAAACTGTATATGAATACACAAAAGTTTGGCAAGCAGTAAGTTCTCTATATGTGGAAATGTTATTAATAATATCACCTCTCTTCATTCTTTCACTAATTTCTCAGACTAAGTCGCGAAGAATTCAATAGCATTTCATGAATATTCACCACATTGAGAGTCATGAAGCATTCTAACTACCTATATTTTTCTTGAAAACAATAAAATTCTAAATCATGACCAAGGCCACATTTGAAAGGATAGAGCGTTTTATCTATATAATGCATTATCACCAATTCAAATTCAGTTACGATATAAAGGCATTATCTAATCCAATTTATACTTTTGACCATCTCTTGAGACTAGAAAAAAGTCCTGTTGTACATGGCAGCTCTAACCCGTCCCCAGTTACTACTGTCTGATGTTTTTCAGACATAATTTATTTTCAGTAAATAGATTTTATTTTTAAAAAATGTCTACCGAGCTCTTTATATGTTATAAGCAGATCCTGTTTTAATGAGATAACTATAGATAAACATGGTCATATTTTCATGTCTCTTAAATCATATATTGCAATCATTCTACTTATAACAATTTAATGAAAATAAATGTTTTTGTTGTTGTTATTGAATAGAATTTCCATAATACAATGAGTTTCCTGAGATAAAAGCTTCACTGTTAAGTGAAATGTAGAACTAGGACTCGGATCCCAATGGAGAGATTGTAAATGGTGTTCATCTACTGTGCCAACTGCAATGCGTTGGAATTGGCTTCGGGAAGCCCTACACTGAAAAGGGTTATCAAGCATCATTCGTGCTTAGGAGCAAAGAGTGCCATGGTGATTATCAGTTTAGGAGCACAATATGGTGGGTCTCAAGCACATGTTCATTATTCTTGTCCAGATGAGACGTGTGTACTATAATTACTGGGGAAATGTAAAAAATAAAACACCTAGAATATATTTCCTTCAGCACTGCAGTGACTATTGAACTCCCTGATGAGAAAAAGGCACTATGTAATATTAATCATCGGGAGACCCTTTTCCCTCTTTTTAATTTCTCTTCTCGTACGAGCTTCCATCTTTGTCCTCACTCCCATTCCTCTCTTCCATCCCCCTTCTCCTAACTCTGCTTTTAGATCCCCTTATCTTTCTTTTCTCTTTCATTTTCCTTCCTTCATCAAACTGCTTGAGCATCTACAGTGTGCTTACCTGTTAAGTCAGGTGCCCAAGGCAATCAATAGTTTGTGCAGAATTAGAATGGTAGCATTGTTTGGTTGTATGTAATTGGCTGTTTGTAATTAGTCCTGATAAGAGAGAGGACTCTAGCTAGCTTTTCCTGACCAGCACGTGGATGTTCCAAACTGCTGTTTGTTAACCCCTCCTCAGCTGTCCAGCTAGCTAATGGCCCAGGAGGCATCCATTTCCCACCCCACTCCTAGAGGTGATGGAGAGCTGGCAGCTTTGAAAATACTTGCATGCTCGCCCATGCATATAATCTTTCCAGGACTGCTCTCCTCCATGGAGAGTCAATTGCTCTTTGGATTTTCTCGGTACTAATCTCACATTTACCTAAATATTAACTATTTTCCAAGCCCAGCCTAACGGTAATTTTTGCCGTAATGCTGACCATATACTAAGAAGTGATGTTTATAGCAGAGGTTATTTGTTTGTGGGGTGAGGAGGTCAAAGTAATATTTTAAGGATATTTAGCAATGGCCACTGGCCACTATCTTGTCTCCACATTAGCCAAAGCTAATGATAATTTTCTATTCTTTGGATTCTCTCAGCTACATTTTTCAAGTAAAAATGCCATAAAACTACCTATGGATGGTTTTGGAACTCATCAGTATAGGCATAAAATATTTTATTGTACATCTTGCATATTTTATCAGCATGTGCTTCCTTAACTATAATTTCGGTTTATTCAGCTATTTTTCTACTTTACTTGCAACTATACCCTTTAAACCTGCTTTTACTATATTCTAATGAGGAAAATCAGGGAACAGTAATTTTGTTCCCTATTTCATCTGCAGATAAATTGCTATTATTGGTAAGGGGTTCTGTGGTATGGTCTTACTTCCTGTGGGGGGGGGGGAAATAAAGAAGAGAGGAAAATTATCTCCACCTTTCATATGTTGTGTTGGTGAAGGCTAAGAGAAGCCTTTCCCTGATGAACAGTCTCTTTTACTTTATAATAATTTTATTTGCCTCCTTCTGAAAATGAGTTTCTGTGCTTCTCTTGCAAAGACGGGTAAGGCAGCGGAGGAGAGTTAGTCTGTTTTCTCTTGGGAGGAGGTTGCTGTAAAAAGGATTTACAGAAGGACCATTGCTTGGTGAGTTTGCCTGGAATCTGATGCCTTCTCTCTCTGCCACTTACTTGACATATATTCTTGGGTCAAGCTCTTAAGTTTTCTGGGCCTCAGGATTTTGTTTTAAAAATGTGGTTATGAGAAACTCATAGACACAAAAGTTTAGTTGTTACCAGAGGTGGGGGGTGACGGGGGAGAGTAGAAGAGAGTAAAGAGGGTCAAATATATGGTGATGAAAGGAGAACTGACTCTGGGTGGTGAGCAGATATATGTGCTATATAGATGATATATTATAGAATTGTACACTTGAAACCTATGTAATTTTACTAACCAGTGTCAGCCTAATAAATGTAATAAAAAATGGTTATAACAAAGGAAAAAAACAATGCATTTTCTTTTTAAAAAATTATTAAACAATTTCTTTCATTCTGAAAACTACATATATAAATCTAGGCCCTTTCGTTGCTTTTCTACAAGTAATCATTTTTATAAATTCCTATCATTCTTTGGCCTATTTTTTCATATAATAATATTTTCTCAGATGGGATCATCTTGACACCTAACTAGGTTTATATTCTTTTTAGTGTCTATAGCATTACATTAGATGAACAAATTTTGTTTCATTTACCCATTTACTAATGGTGAATATTCACATTATTTACAAGTTTTTATTACATAAAATGCTGTGATGAACATTCTTGCACATACATGTGAGTGGCTGACGACTAGAAATGGATTTGCTAGATTATAGGAATGTCACTTTTTTAATTTTAATAAATCTTGCTTAGTTGTCCTCAAAGTGACTATATTTCTAAAGCCTCCAACAGCATAAGAGATGTTCATTTTCCAAAATCTTACCAATATTTGATATTATTGATCTACTGAAAAATCTGCCTTTTTTGCCAATTTTATCAAAAAACTTATGTCATTTCAGTAGCATGTCTTGTTTGTGTTTATTTGTCTGTAAAATGGTACAGTTAACCTTCCTACTAGAAATAATAAAAGTGAATTTTAAAAAGAGCTTGAAATGTATGAGAAATTTAAGAGATTTCTGAGGCATTTTTCAAAAATCGCATGATTTGCCTATGTCTATCAGTTATTAGATGGATACAAAGACAAATTACATAATGTGGTGAAATTTTCAATAAGCGCTCTCACATCTAACCCTTTTAGTGCAAGGGCCTGTTATTTATGTAAGACCTTACCATAAGTCAGTTATGAAGACATAGGAGTCCTGCCCCAGTTAGTCAGGTGTCTTGACTTGAGTTGTTCAACGTGCTTATACGGGAACGGGTTATTACATGTCCTTTCTGGGTTAAAAATGAATTTGCTTTATATACAGATGTTTGCAAGTGCGCAAAAAAATCACACTCACTGATAACCTTTGAAAACCGGCTATTTAGGTCAGGGAGGAGATGATGATGATAAGATCTGTTATTCTGTGAAAGTCATCCAAGTGGTCAGGATATTTCAATAGTTCAACAGTTTCTCTATCTGTTCTACACATTGAAATGATGAGTCATGAGACCTAGAAAAGTGAATGCCCATGATAGCTGCTTCCCCATGGGTTTAATGACGCTGGGCTAGCAGTGGTCAGGAAATTACCTGCTAGGTGCCAAATCCAGTCCAAACCTTGTTTGTATAAATTAAGTTTTATCAGAACAGCTAAGAAAAGACTAGTTATTTATGTACTGTCTATGGCTGCCTGTCCTACAAAGGCAGAGGTGAGAAGTCATAATTGTTAAGACCAAGCCTAAAATACTCACTGCCTGGCCCTTTCTAGAAAGCGCTTACTGACCCTTGGTCCACTATACAGATAGTCTAAAATAAACTCCGTTGTGAAAGTTTGATAAGTAGTTTGTGAATAGATTCATGGATCTTTGGCTTTTTATTACTTTTAAGCATTTAAAGAACATTTAATAATTTTCTGGGCAGACGGTTTATAATGGTGGGAAACTTATAATGAATTTTATTTAGCAAATATATTTGTTTCTCCTAAGAGAGGTGAGGATTATAGTACAACTGAAAACCACCTTAACTGGAGGGAAACACTCATTTAAACAATGTCCTTTGTTTGCTATATTTTCCAATATACTACTGAAATAATATCTCCTTTAACTTGTAAAAAGGAGCTTATTATATACAGTAACTCTTTAACTTTTAAAAGTAAAAAAAAGACAGTTAAGTTATGGATTTTTTTTTTTATTGATTGATTTTTTTTAATTAAATTTATTGGGGTGACAATTGTTAGTAAAATTACATAGATTTCTGGTGTACAATTCTGTATTACATCATCTATAAATCCCATTGTGTGTTCGTCACCCAGAGTCAGTTCTCCTTCCATCTTTTTGTAGGGTTTAATTTAATGGTAAAAAAAAATCTGTCTTATGATTACTCAAAACATCTGTCTTTTTATCCCAGTAAGTTAATTTATTAAGTTCAAAAAGACTTACTTAAAATAGCATTAAAATATTAGCATATTCATTGGCAAATAAATGTTTAATAATTATATTTTATACTTCCTCAATTCATAGTGACTGGTATTATGGTGGTAGATAACTAAAACTGTCTCAAGAGAGTTTGCTAATTCAAGTAGATACTGCCAGCCTCATATTTTAGCAGCGTGTCTTAGTCATTAAAACGAACCATAATCAAATCTCAAGAAACAGTATATTAATTTTGTTTCATATTTCCACACATCCAGTGTCCAGTAGACATGTCTCAAATATACACATACACACACACACCACCCCACCTACCACACACACACACGCACACACACCCACACACACATTATCCTTAACGCTGTCATGGGAAAAAAATTACACTGGGGACTTTCATATGTAACAAATGAATAACTTCTCAACCAAGAAAAATCACACATTTGGGGACAATCAAGTTTCAATATAAAACTAATGAAATGTCTGGAGACAAATCAGAGACTACTATTAGCAAATAACTAAAAGAAAAACAATAGTAATCACACCCGAAACAAATGCAAGTTAAAGGAAGCATCCCAGCTTGCACTTCATGGAGAGACAGCATTTGCACAGAATTGGGCGACTCGCTGTAAATAAATAAAACCCGATTTCACTTCCCAAAGCCTTGCAATTCTCCACCTCCTACTAGTTTCTCTCATAGGGTTGGCAGTAATTTTTTTCAGAGAACACACTAGTAAGAGTTTATGCTGACCAGGACATAGGACGAAACTGTGTTTCTTCTCATCTGTAGCCAAAATACCTGGCACTAAGTAAAAATCAAGGAAAGTTTTGCAATAAGTGAGCATTCGGGCAAATGTTGAAACAAATTATGCCACTGAAAATGTGTTCCTAGAAAAATGCCACAAAAATTATTGTGATCAGACTCAATGTGGACGTTGAATTGTATACATTCTTCCTTATTGAGGTTCAACCTCTATGACTCAGTTTCGCAATTTGGAAAAAATGGGTATAATAATTCCACCTACATTATGGGATCGGGGTGAAAATTAAGAGTTACTATACATTAAGCACTTAGAAAATCCTGATATATAGTGCTCTGTCCATATCAGCTTCTCTTAGTAGTAGTAGCACTTACCGTAATAGTAATAGTAATAGTATTGGTAGTAATAACTGAGTAATAATAGACAAAAGCATCTTTAGATGTCTCCATTTAGAGAGTAAATAAATAATACCAGTAGTTACAAATACATTGTCTAGAATTTTCATCATAGGAGATACGTAAGCCATTCATTTGTTCATTCGAGAAACACCAAGTTGGCTTTGTCCTACGTCTCGGCATATGTATTGGAGATGAGTATAGTTGTCTCTGCTATGGATGAGTGTACAGCCCAGAAGGGGAAACAAATTATAAATAAGTAATTTCAAAGCAATTCTCTCCAAGACAGATGTAAGAACTGTGAATAAGTCAGCAGCAAATAAATAAAAACTCTTGGAAAGGGAACTTGATACATACATTTATCCTCCCAGCAGCCCTACAAGGTCACTTACCATCTTACCATCTCCACTTTACACATGAAAAAAATCGGTGAGATGGAATCTAACCCAGAATTGTGCAGCCAGGGCGTGACAAAGGCAGAACTGAGCCTAGGTTTTCAGACACCAGAGTCTATGGTTTTTCAATCCTTCAGCCATCGCTTTCCTGGGTCACGAGACTGAGAATGTTGGCCCAGATATGACCCAGGCTGTGGTGTGGCTGCCCAAACATCCCCTCGTCTGGACACCACAAATGGAGCAGAAAGAAACATGGAGAGAAGCCATTGCATTTTCGGACTCTAGACTGCAGTCTGTTCAGTCTGGCCTGCTTCTCTCGGTGCTTATGTATATGCTAATTGCCGTGCCTAAATGGTGTCATTGTAAATAATAACGCTGTGGGGAAACGTTTAATCATCCCTTAGGTTTGGTGGAGATCTTCAGCGGCTGGTCTAGCAGTGAGCTGAGCAATGGCAGTATAGCTTCTTCCTGTTTCTGGGTAACCACTTGTTGACAGTATTAACTAATGACAGATATTTAAATAACAATGATTTGCGTTGGAATGAAAAAGAATTGTAAACATTCTCCTCTATTGACTGGATCCAGTCAGACCAGATTGACAAAAAGTAGGGTACTGTCCCCTGGTGCCCTACCTCTAAAGCTTGGAAGACATCTACAAATACAAACAGTGGTGCTTTGCCCCATTTCCTCTGTGTGTTTGGCATCGATTAAACTACTCCGCCTTCCAATTTGGAAAGTTTATCATCTAAAACCATCCACACATGTCCTGGACCAAAGTGTGTTCATTTCTTATACCATTCTAAATATATGACTTGGAACCAATGCATCACTATTCACTAGCAGACTTTCATGAAGTCCAGACACCTACCCTTCCTCTGATCACATTTTGCCTGAACTAGCACCCTAACCATTTCTCAACGTTTTGTTATGACTGCCTTAAAGCATACAATAATGCTGTAAAACTTATGCAGTGAGCACCTAAACTCTTTGGAGAGTCCATACCCATTTAATGTCTAATTTTGGTAACACAGGTATTAACCTAGATTTTTGCTTACCCCATCTCAATTTTTAAAACAGAGAGAGAGAGAGAGAGAAAGAGAGAGAGAAAGGTTCACTAGGGATTAGAATTAACAAATGGATGAGAATGGGCTTTTGAACCTGTTCAACCTGGTTGTAAGGCTTTACCTGGTGTGGCTCCAGGTAAGCCTCAGAACCTCTGATTTCCTATTTTATGAAATGGGGATAGCAAATCCCACTCCACAGATTGTTCTGCAGATTAAGTAAGGCAATGCATCTTAAGAATTGAGCACTATCCCTAGTCCATATAAGTACTTAATAAATGGTAGCAATTTTAAATCGTTGCTACATGGCATGTGCTTATTTAAGTAAGTTAAAATTGCATTTAAATTAGTCTACACTAAGGTGTGTTAAAATAGTTTGGACCTGAATGTTTTTCATTGTTGGGTTTTTTTTTGCTTTTTTTTGGCTTTTTCTTTTTTTTCCTAGTTAATTTAGCAAGCATTTCCTTTGATCCTCACTGAGCTACTGAAGTGTTACAACCCAGAGTTGAGTGAGCATCTCTGACCTGAGGCTGAGCCAGTAAAGTTTTATTCCCAGTGAAGAGGACCAGGGAATGCTTTGCAAACATGAGCAGGAGCACCTGACCCGCTGGAATCACACGGAACTGCTTCCCCGTGGAAATTCTGGGCTCTCTCCCAAATGCTTCATTTGAAGGTGAATGCCTTGTGCAAAATGCCACATATGTGACTCTCTCGCTACTAAACAGTTAACATAGAAATACCGAAAAGACCCCCTGTCCATGCTGTCTTTCTTAATGAATTGTGACTGCCCTAATTTAAGCACAATTGGCCCAGCGTCTCTCATTGTGATAGAGGTGTTTCCACCAAGGAAAGCGGCAAGGGTACTCTGAGAGTGCGGCTTGTCCAGGGCTGAGTTTGATTTATGAAATGAGACCTAGGAGCCCGGATTGAACAGATTGGCTTGCAAGAGACAGCTGTACTGGAGGAGCTGCTGCCAGGTATGGGTAGTGGAAATAGAGAAAAATGAACAGCAGGATAAAAATTCCTTTCCCAGTCCCTACTTATCAACATGAAACATCTGTTTCAGCTACAGTGGTTCCCAGTGGCAGTCAGAATTATTGATATGGCAAAATCGCTGCTTATATGCAGTACAATGGCATGCCCCCTTCCCCCCGGGCTGCATTGTAATAATTCATTAGTGTACTAGTGCTACTAGAGACACCATGCATGTGAGAGGGGAATAGTGCCAGGGCATTTGTGCAAATGGGGAGGGTGGAGAAGAACAGTTTCCCCAGAAGCAATAAATTTCCGCCTGCTGTCCTATTTTATTGTGGATGAACACAGTGATTATACTAGTTAGAAAAGGAGCAATAAGCTTCTGTCTGTCTCCAATTGTTTTTAATATTCCAGCTTAATGGGAGAACATAGCTTTTATTTAAACTAAACATAATGGATGCGTTTTAAGATTTGGATCTGTTTAAAAAAAAATCTTGCTATCTCATATGTTATGTAAGCACATGCTGCTATAAATAGGAAAACAAATATGCTTAGTTCAGCTTTTTGTTAGACAAAATTTGATTAGGGATGTGCAAAAGCTGATGCTGTCAGCCAACACACAGCACCAGGGAGCAATCCATACCATGTTAGAATGAAAATTAAATGCATTTATTATCAAAGAAACTGCTTCTGCAGAAACATACCAAGGAAGTTTACAGGCTCAAATAAATAGGAACTAGAGTTCCTTAATTTCAGTAATATCACTTTATAATGCAAGGTGGTAAACCTGGAAGTGAGTTCCCATGGCAGGTGAAGGATGATTAGAAGATTTACTGACCAAGTTCTGATGTTTTTTGGCATATTCTAAGTCACAGTAGAACGATACAAAAAGAAATAGGAGAAAACAAGAACATACTAATTATAAAGATGCCTTACTTTCATATGCATCCTAATTGTCTTTACCCATAAAGGAATTTTATTTGCACCTTCTTATCTGATAGGCATTTATGAGTGTTTTTTGTTTTTTGTTGTTTTTTTTTGATGTACTATAAACAATTTGGTATGGGAAAACCTTGTTTAAAAAATTTTAATGCTTAACTAAATTGTAAGGTGGCCAACTTAGACGTAAAAGCTGAAAACTATAGCCAGTGCGATGGCATGTGCTCACTGCTTTTACTGGGGTACTTAGCACTGGTAGTTGAGATGAGAAAAATGTAATCTAGTGTTTCAGGCCACCATGGGATGGCGCCTGGGCAAATTAATGAGCAGATCCTGCCTGTCAGCTGGGCACTGAAGAGGTTAACAGACTCTGGGACTGACAACTTGATAATGAGGATTTATGGAGAGGAGGAGGTGAAGGTGAGTGGGATACTCCCAGGCTCCCAGGCGTGCGCGTGGTGGGCCCAGGTCCTCTGCAGACACAATACCTCAACAGGAGTAAAAGTTACCTTCTGACGGTAACAGCAGCTGCGGCTGGCTAGGCGTGTGGCTGAGTGCGCACACACTGGAGATGTATGAGTGTGTGTGTGTGTGTGTGTGTGTGATTGCATTTTTTTATATAAATATTTTGTGGCACTTTAGAATTTCAGATGTATACTGGGTTGAACCTTTTTTTCATTAAGAAAATAAATAAATATTGTCTTTGACTAATATAGGCATGTAGTGGAATGGATGAGTGGATGGATGGACGGATGGACAGGAAAGGCCGTTCATATATCTTTCAAATATCTTCACGTTAGGCCCACTCCCTAACTTCAAATACTACACCTCTTTCTTTTGCTCACTCTTTAAAACCTATCTTTATATATAAAAAAACTATTTTTATTTTCCTCACAAACGAAGCTCATTTTTAGCTGGGGATCTTCATACTTTCTTCTCCTTATGGTTGGAACAGTCTCCTTGGCTTTTCGAAGGGCTTGTTTTGATTGCCATTGAGGAAACAACCCAAATGTCCCTTTCTCACCTTCCTCATCTCTCAACACATGCAGTCGTACTGTCCTGCTTTACTTTCCTTATAGCTCCTTGTTTTCAAAATATATCTTGTTTGTTTACCTCTCCTGCTAAAATATAAGTCCCACAAGAGCAAAGACCTTGTCTAATTTCCTGTTCACTTGCACAAAGAACGGTGTCGTTTATCTGGTGTGCATTAAATATTTCTTTAATTACAAGAAGTGGATGTAGGAAATAAGACTATCAAAATCATAAGCTGTTGTCTCTTTTACTTTTCCATATGTGTGTACTTAGATTCTGAGGACTATGGATTCTTCTGAATTGGTCATTCTTAATAAATAGCTAATGGTGGGAGCATTAGGAAAGAAAAGAGGTAGCAGTGGGGCAGCAAATGATCTCAGCTCACAAGGGGAGTTCAGGTTCAAATCAGAACGTATATTCTCAACTTTCCCCTCCCTCTCAGTTGGCATTAACTCAGTTTAGTTTTCACGACTTTCATTCACTCTGTGCTAAATTAGATACCTTAATGGGTGGTATGACTTATTAGTCAAAAACTAAGGATGTTTCTCTGTGGGATATTACTATTAATATCTTATCATATTTCACTGTTCTGACTCTAATGTGTTGATATCCGTTGTTAATGTAATATTTTGCAAGAATATATGGTTTCCTATTTTTTTGTGTTAAAAATCATTCTTTTAAAATTATTATATAACTGCTGACTTTTAATATTAAAAATAAATCACTAAACTGTTTCATAAAACGTGTTTCCTCTTCGGTGGAAGATGTCAATAAAATCATGAACATGTACTTGGAAACAGAAGTATTTATCTGCACACACTAAATTCGAACCCGTTTAGTTTTCCCTGAGGAGGCAAGTTCACGTGTCATTTCTCATATGTAAGTGACAATATCTTGACCCCAAGATTGTCAGACTCCCCACAGGACTCGGCCATGAGATTACTCTGGAAGAGCCTGTAATGAGCCCTGTGCAAACACCACATGGTTTCAATTACAGCTTTATATGACTAGACATGTGGTGCCAGAAAGGAACAATTGAAAACTATGCAAAGGGTCTTTGTCTCCACGGTTCAGATACCTGGGCCTCTGCTTTCAGAATCTTCTTATACTTATTATTATTAACATTTGTTTTATCTCTGTGAAGACCAGCCTCTGAAGTTAGGGATTCTGTGCTGAAATAAGAGAAACTGAAAAGAGTAGCCCGGGTCACCATACCAATCCCACCATTGTTTTTTCCTTTGGTGTTCACGCTTGTCTGAGACCTCTAGGATGACATTGCTTTTCTCAAGGGTGCTTTTGGGAGCAGGCGCCAGACAGCAAGTGTTTTTCCTAAGGCAGCAGTCAGTGAACGTTTCCTCAAAATTTAGGGAGGGGAGATGATGGCTTTTTCTACACCTTAAAAATAATTAATTCAGAGCATAACACATTACCTACATAGTTCTTTGAAGAGGGATAATAGTGACTTATAAAAAAACGAAAAAAGGCTTGGGTGTAATAAACTGTCTAATAGAATTGAAAACATTAGCTTGAGTCAGTTAAGTGCTTGCTCTCATTACTGAGTAGGGTAAAACACAGCTTTTTTCTTCCAAAATTTCCTTAAGAGTTGACTCTTTATAAACATACGTGCATTGAAAGTTAGAGATTAATGTGATCCTAGACTGGGAGGTTCCATGAGGGAAGGGTGTATTTATTGTACAACTCTCTCTTCTTCTCTCATTAGTGAATAGCACATGCCCAGAACATAGTAAGAATTCATTGAGTATTTGGCAGATTTATGAGTAAATAAATGTCCAACTTAACATCTTCCCTTATAGTTGGGAACAGAAATCAGAGGAAGGATGTCGGTAGCCTAGACAGAGCCAGTTTGGAGCAAAAAGACTATAACCCAATTATACTGTGGTTTTCCACTGCACAGGAACAACTGATGTGTGGTGAAAGTATAGCATTTTGGGAATTGAAAGAGAGTTAGGCATACACCTTATTCAAAATGGCCTCCCCATGTTACTTAGGACCCTGATGCATGGATCTATTTAGCTTGACACATCCATACTGATGATGAGTTGAGATTTTTACTGTCAGAGACAAATATGGCAGCTGTAGAAATGTAAATGAATTTCTGTAGGTGGGTGGGATGCTGAATGAGAGAAGGTGACCTTTCTGATTGTATGTCAGATTTCCATGGATGGAGGAAGAGAGATTGAGAGCACAAGAAAAGTGGGGTTAGACATTGAAAACAGCCAAGAGAGAGATTTTGACAATGTATTGCAACTGCTTTTGGAAGCTTTGGTTTCTTCTGTCACTGAGTAAAATAGACGCTGGGAACAACAGGTTAAATGATTTTTAAAATAGAGTTTTAAAAGCTTTCTAGTTCATGCAGAGACTCAAAAATCCTCTTTCGGATGCTCTTGTTTTCTTGTAATGGCTCACTATTTTTGTCTCAGAAAATTCCTCTTCTACCGATCCATCATCTCCTCTAATCGAAGAAAGAAATGGTTAAGCATTTCTGGCCACTGTTGTTTGAATAAAACATACATATCTATCTTTTTTTCTTGATAATGAAATATAGCATTTTGAACATCTCTGAATCTCATTATAAAAATAAAAGGAGAGACTTCTAAAGGACTCTGTCATTAACTGGTTGTGTGGCTTAGGACAAATCATATTGAACTTTCTGTACCTCAGTTTCTTCATTTCTAAGGGAAGTCATTAAATTATAGGCTCGCCAAGGTTCCTTTAATCTCTTTTATCCTCCTGTAGTTCATAGGCCAGGGAGAGAACAGGCCCTAGAGTCCAAATTTGCCCTTAATTCAGGATCAAAAGATTGGATATTTAGGGACTAGAGCTAATGCAAAAACATCAAACTCAGTTCAGCCATCAGCTCATCTAAGCATTCAATTTTCTTCTGTGTAAATTTCAAAAGGGGAATAGATCTTGTGGTATGCAGGAGCTCTGATTCAAGTCGGAATATTCACTAGATGAATCATGCTCCAGCCAATTACTAACATGTACTAAAGTCTTCCACCATCCCTGTCTGTAATGGTTTAAAGCTTTATAATTTTCCATCTCTCCACTGCTTAGGGACATAGGTAATCAATGAAAATGTGTATTTCAAAAATATGCATGTCCCCCAGATTGCAGTTTATCAAAGTCACTTTGAATCATTCCAATTGAATTTTCACTTCTTGTAAATCATCAATGTCTATAATCGTATTATGGGGGTCACAGGGGATCACCGAGAAAGGTATATTAAAGGAAAGGCAGAGGAGTAAGTAAATGCCCTTGAGTCATTCCTGGGTAATACAAGAACAGAATTTGTTCTTGGAAAGCTGGTGGGGGTGGGAACATTCTCTTTCCTTTCCAATAGGCATACTACTCGCTCTCAAACCTGAATAGCTGTACTAGTCAAAATGTTTACTGTTTCAAATGAGAGGAACTGCAGTTCAAACCAATATACACATGAAAGGGAATTTGTTGGCTCATGTAATTTGGAAGATCAAGGAGTGAATATGGATGGCTTCAGGCATGGCTAAATGTCAGGGTGCAAAGAACAATGACACTAGGAGTCTCTCTCTCTCTCTCTCTCTCTCTCACTCTTTCTCTTTCTCTCTTTCATTCTCTGTCCCTCCTTCCCTCCCTCCCCCTTTCATTCCTCCCTCCCTTCCTCTTTTCCTCCCTTCCACATCCCTAACCACCTAATCACGGATTCTGTTTTTCTCTGTGTTACCTTTGCTCTCAGGCAGCTTACCTGGGAATTTTGGCAAAGAGTAACATCAGATTCATATTGTACCATAGTTCCAGCAGAAAGAGTGGCATTCTTACTGGCCCGGTTTTAGGCAATTTTCATCCCTGAATCACTATAATTATCATTATCCAGTCCTGGGTTACATCTCCATGACAAAAGCCTGAGATGGAGTCATCCCCTCCCGAAAGATACTGACTTAAGTTAGAGAAAGGATGCTTCTCTTCAAAGATAATTGGAATGTTGTTACCAGAAATAAGAGAAAGCGTAGGAGAACTATGCATATGTCAACCTCGATTGTTTCCCCCCCAGAAAATAGAATTTGTGTTTTTTGCTCACAGGAATGTGAAGCAAAACAATGCATGATTATAAATTAGTCCATAAGTCCCCTTCTGATATAACTCTCAAAGGTATCAATCCTTCCTATATCCATGCTATCCTCCTAAATGTTACACGGACCCATTAATGTTGAATTCTTTCTTTTGAGAAGCCAAAGAAATTCTCCATTATACAGTTTCTTGTTCACTGAATAAACACTGGAACAAAGAAAATTTTAAGTAGTCAACTCAAAATACACAGTTCATCATTTGAGTTCTGTTCTGAGCTTTGAAATGAAAACATAGCTCTTCTTTGAAATAGGTATTGTGTCTTAATCCAACCAAAATATCAAATTTCCTGAAAAGGGCTGTATGTTGAAATAACTCATTTCTAAGTATCATAGGCATGGATTATCCCCTTGTTGCTGATAGATGTATATATATTTTTTTCAAATGTATCTCCTGGGAACATTAAAATGAAACATTTTATTGTCTGTCTTTTTATTTTATTTTTTCCAAGTGATGTCTCTGCCAGATATGGAATACATGTAATTCACTGTTGCTTTTAATTTGTCAGTACATTAATTTTAGTTGATAAAGACATTAACTGAATCTTCTGTCCCAGTTATCTTTGATAATTCAAGTTCATTTGTCTCTTGCTTGGAAAGGCTGTCTGTGCCTCCCCAAATCTCCTTGGGTTTATATAGCTTTTAAGTTGTAATTGACCCAAGAGATCATTCAAGGGTGATTATAGTTTTCAAGCTTGTTTGTATGCAACAGCCATGACCTTTTTTCTAAAGACACCCAGCTGCTCTTCGCTATACCTTGACCTCCGACAGACATTTATTACAAATCAATTTCATAGATTCAGTGTAAAATAATGTACAGTGTCTCTGGTAGCAAGATGACGAGAGGGCACCAATGTGTTGTCCTTAGGAGGTTAGAAAGAATAACTAGATCATGAATTTTGAATGAATTTTCCGTAGTCTTTTTATGGGCTGTCCGTAAGAGGGATCACTGCACCCTAAATACTGAAGACATCTCTAGTATGTGCCACTCTCATCGCTGGGCAGAGTGGAGCAGCGGTGTTCATGCTTTGGTTGACACCCTGAAATCTCAAAGTGGGCAGTATGAAGTATGGCACATCCTTGGAAGAGACACTCCACTGTCTCTGGTTGTTTGTTTACACTCCAGGCAAATGGGGGCCACAAACCACTTTGAGCATCCCGGGTAAAGGGAAGAAAGCTTAAATCTTTCAGTTTTTTAACCTAATCACACAGGTAGATAATAATCTTTACAGTTTATTCTATAGCAGGAATTTATACGTAGTAGGTTCTTAATAAGTACTAATGAATCAAATTGAACTAAGTCCAACATGTTATTCTTTTCCAACTCTGTTATTTTCACTAAGTATATTTCTTGTTGTTATGAAAACACACAAACACACACACACACACACACACACACACACACACACACACACATCTGTGCTTTTTATGTGCTCAGCATTTGTTCCAGAGGTTTTACTGTGTAGTTTTAGTAAAAACATAATTTTCAGACAACATGTACACTAGATAGCGGTAACTGGGCTTCAAAGTATTTATGCACTAGGATATTAATTTCCATTTTAGAGTATTCCTCTTTACGCAAGATGGATGTTCTGCTTTCAAATTATTAGCTACATAAATGAGCTTATCTATTTCTAATTTTGACTTAATATAAAAAGCATCAAAATTTAGGTTTCATCCATCTAACTTTCATTTTGTATAATTATTTGTGGTAAACTGATTTTAGTTTGTGCCATCTGTTCATCAGGTTCAGGCAGATAATATTAAAGGTATGCGTTCTCCAGTATCTGAATATGCACATTCAGAAGTCATGCTGCCTCTCAGAGGAAGACTGCACTTCCATCCTAGACTGCTCCCCGGGCGAATAATGTTACCAGAGCTACATGCAAGAGTGAGAGTTTCTCTGTCCCCTCTGCTGTTTCGAGTTGTGTTCTGAAGCATATGGTTTCTTCTCATGGGCCTTTCTTACCTTAGGCAAAAATGTAAAAATAATTTGGATAGCTTCTTTTCTCCTCAGCCTCAGAGCCATCTTGGAAAGCGCTCTTCTCTCGTCTTTGATATCTCTATCAGTGCCCTCTAAAGTGGTGGAGAAAGTCTCAGTTACATTAGCAAGTGAGTCAGGTAGTAGCATACCAATCATTTTAAAAAGTATGGAACCATATTGCATAGGTGAGAGCTTATAAGATGTAGATAACTGAAGTTTAGTTGTCTTCTTTCTTTTTCTTTTTTTATTACATTTATTGGGGTGACATTGATTAGTAAAATTATATAGGTGTCAAGTGTACATTTCTATAATACATCATGTGTATATGGTATGGTGTGTTCACCAGCCAGAGTCAGTTCTCCACCCATCACCATATATTTGATCCCCTTTTCCCTTACTTTTAAAGGTTGTTTTCTGCCTCCCCAAATGTTATGCAAAATGGTTAAGTCCTTTTTGAAAGAAGCCACTCTTCAACAACTTTGAAAGCAGCCTATTTTATACTGTATATACCCTCCCCCCCAAGAAAAAGTCAACACTTTTTTTTTTTTTTTGTCAAGCAAATGAATATTTGCTTTGGAGACTTATCCTTGAGTTAATGTAACACCCTTCCTTAAGTCAGAGCAAAATTTCCTATTTTACAAGAAACTTTCAGGCAAAATTATTTACTAAACATGCATATGCCAATAATGGCAAGATTTTCAAGTACAATCATTGAAAGAAAGAGAAACAGCTAAGGCAACGTGAATTTTTTTCGTTTATAGGAGAGGTCATTTTCCTGATTGTCTAAGATTTGGTGATATTGCTGGCTTTTCAGGTCACAGAAGTCAGAGTTTTAGTTTTCTGCAATGACCTTTTGCATTTCAAACCATTTAAATTATTTTAAAATAAACATTATTTATTAAAATGAAAAATAAAATAAGAAAATATTCTAAATTTCCTACTAATTTAAGAGCAATTAACCTTTGATTATAATTGTGAGTGATTTTAAAATGTCAAAGTCGTTAAAAGGACTTTATTGCTATATCTAAGAATATAAAGCTGGCATCACATATGAAAGAAGACATCTTCGCAGAATTTTATTAGTAGTAAAAACAGTAATCATAATAGCAAGAGGCAATTTATGAAACTGACCCAAAGTTGCACACCGTGGAGGAAAGATGGAGTCAGAATTCAGTCAGGCAGTCTAGTTTCATAGTCTGTCCTACCATCATGAAATGCTGTTTGTCTAAGCATTAAAAACACCCGATGCAATCAGACTCTAGTCACATTTTCTTCTTTTTTAATTCATTTTTTAATGTGGCAAAATATGCATAACATAAAATTTACCTTTTAACTATTTTTAAGTGTCCAATTTGGTAGCAGTAGCGCATTCGTATTGCTGTGCCACCATCACCATCTGTCTCCATCGGGAAATTGTACCCGTTAAACAATAACTCTCAGCCCCCTTCTTCTCACAACTCCTGGCAACTATTGTTCTGCTTTCTGTTGCTATGACTTGGACTGTTCTAGGGACCTCATCTAAGTGGAATCACATGATATCTTTCCTTTCGTAACTGACTTATTTCACTGAGCATAACATCCTCAAGGTTCATCGATGTCGTAGCATGTGTCCGATTTTCTTTTTGAGGCTGAATAACAGTCCATTGTATGTATAGACCACATTTTGTTTATCCATTCATCCTCTGTAGACACTCGAATTGCTTCTACCTTTGACTATTACACATAATGCTGCTGTAAACATGAATACACAGAGAACACTTTGAGTCCCTGCTTTCAGCTCTATTGGGTATATACCCAGAAGTCTTATATTTGATTATATGAAAATTCTGTTTTTCATTTTGTGAGGTACCACGATACTGTCTTCCATTGCAGTTGCATTATCTTACATTCCCACCAACAGTGCACGGGGTTTCGACTTATCCACAACATTGTCAACACTTTTTTTTTCTGTTGTGGTTTTTGTTGCTGTTGTTTTATAGTAGCCAGCTTAATGGGGATGAGGTAGCAAACTTTCTTTTTTAATCAGTCATGTAAACTGGTACACACACGTTGAGTACATAGCCAATGTTATTCAAAAGCAAATTTCCTAAATATTGGCTTCTTGTCTGTAGTTTGCAAACTAGATAGTTCCCCAGATTCCTGTCTGTATGTAAAGACAAACATGTCTATATGCAAACATTATATATATATATATATATATATATATATATATATATATATATATATATATATACACACACACACACACATCACTTTTTAATATGTAATATATAATTGACTTTAGACTTTTGTGTCTCTTATGGAAAACAGAATAAACATATTTAAGCATAAAACCTCTCTCCCATTTCTGAAGTGTGGAATTTTCAGTTTAGAAGGAGCCATAGAGATACAGCCTCTCATGTTAAGATGAGAAAATGAAAGTCCAGTTAATTGATTGGTCCCAAGTTGAAAATTCAGTTAGAACCTGATGCAGCCTGGAGTTCCTGTCTTGCAGCTCTCTCAATCCAGCATCCCATCCAACCTCTGTAAGTTCTTATCTAATATCTATAAGGTATTCTATATAATATCCGACAATAATATTTATAATATATAACATTGTATATTATGTTATAGATATTACTTTGATATGTCAATTTAGAATCGTTTCCATCCACCATATGGATTTCAGATGTGAGCTGTCTCCCACCATTTTTCCAGCTGCACCATTTCTTACAGGTGTGCTTGGTTTTAGAGTTTGAATTGAGATGCATAATTCAGCTTAAAAATTGTGAAAGGTTCTTTTAACATTTCATTTGCACTGAAGATGCTGAGTGTGAAAGACATAAGTTCATCTCTATCTAACTCTCTATAGTTCTTAACATAGAAATGATGACCCTGACATGTCACTGATATTTTTAGAATTAATGGCAAAGTGTCCATTTTTTTTTTTTTTTTTTTTCTGCTGCTGAATACGCTACAGTTCACTGGGCTGGAGAGTTTCAGTTGTATAACTAAAAATAAATGCCTCTGTAAAACACTAACAAAGACAATGTCAGTTTTCATAAATCACTAAAACAATGTGTGCTTAAAAAAATCCACTGAATTTCAGTTGGGTAAAATGTCTACTTTTATCCGCCTCCTGGCTGGGCTTTTAGGGGACTCCTTTTATTTTAATACCTTTTGTTTTTCAAATTCATCACTTGTGGATTGTGTGATTTGTGCATTTCACACTGTTGAAATAAATTTCAGTTGCTTCCACTTGCAAATAAATGAAACTGTAAACACTTTAGTTTCAGCCCACAAATAAGCAACTATTAAGTTAGCGCAATGTACTTGTTGGTGGGAGGAAAGCCTAGACAAAGGAATGTTTTGGTGCTATAACCTGAAAATCCCTACAGGTTTAAAGCACTATTTTACATACTACGTGTCACTATTGGTTTTTTGTTGTCTTAATTTTGGTGGCAAAGATATAATTTTCCTTAGCTTATATTTAGATATATTGTTGTGCTCAAAAAATACCTATGGAAGTTGAGAAAGACTTTTTTTTTCTTTTAACCTTTCTTTCTTGGGATACTTGGAGTCCCTTCATGGGTACTATTGTTCCTTTCACATATTAGGAAAGGAATAAAAGAGACACTACAGAAGCCACATTATAGTTTCTTCCTTGCAGGCCATGTTCAAGATGGCGTCAGGAGACAATCTGCTTCTAGGAGGTTCTTCTAGCACTTAGCTGTGCGTCTCCCAACACACTTTGAAGATTCACAAAAGTACTTACTGAAATGCACTGTCATTAGAGTATGGTGTGATATCATGATTCCAATATGTTGGTTACTTTCCAGCAAACTTGGTCTTTCTACATACTTCATTTAATGATTATAAGACATATTATGCTGTCTTGAATTCTGGTTATTCAGCCCCGTATCTACATAGATGGGCACTCAATAAATATGGCATGTGTATTGCATGTACCTTACTTATATAGCCACTACAGTACACAAAAATTCAAGCAGCCAAAGTTTCATGCCAGAGAAATATATATATACACACATATATATATATATATATATATAATATATGTATATATATAATATACATATACATTAATATATAATATATATTATATATGTGTAATATTATATATATGTATATATGGTGCGAGACATAAGCAAATACATCAGTATCGTAAGGTATAAATTAATTTATTTATGGTAATATGGTTGTAATTTATAAGTTTTTGTTTCTTTTACCTAGAAGTTAAAATTCTTGTTAATTTCAGATACTTATTGCCTATCAATTATATAGTGTTTTACAGTAGACTTGACATGAATTTAAGCTTAACAGATTTGAGTGATCACTGGCCTGAGAAAAGCATAATAGTTGCAAGTTATAGATAGAAATAAGCTACACAGCTCAAGAGAAGTGGATCCTCGAGAGAGAGAGAGAGATGACAGTCAAGTTTCAAAGCCAATTGTTTGATCAGTTTCACACACAAAAGAGACACACACATGCACCCCTTCCTTGAATTTTCTTCAGGCTAGTACAGTCCGTAGGGCACTGGAGTGAAGGATGAATGCAGTGAATTCCGTAGTCCCCAGAGAGACTAAAGTATAAACAGTAGGTGCTGTTCTTTCATGGAAATCCAGAAAGGGACAAGAGGAAAGGTATCAGAGCAGACCGTAATTTCTAGTTCAGTGTCGACAAATCATGGATGTTGAAGCTCAAAACAATGAAGGATAATTCTCTCTTTCTCGGTAGAACTGGCACTTATTGCAGACATGCCCACGCATGCATGCCTACTGAACATAACAGGAGCTAACATTGATTGATCATGTGCTGTATACCAGGTACCTTGGTAATCCCTTTACATGAATGATCTCATTTAAACATCATCACAATGATGTAAGACGCTTCTGTTGCTTTCATTCTCATTTTATACATAAGGAAAACATGGCTCTGAGATGAAGAGAAACTAACCTAATATCATAAAGATGGCGAATGGCAGAACCAAGGTTGCAACCCAAGGTTATTATTTCACTCTGAACCATCTTTGCCCATCGTTAACCAGCTAGTAATTGCCCAGAGGACAGTGTTTACTCCAGGGTAGCTGTTTTGAACTCAAGTGAAAGTTGTTTCAGTAATATATGCATATATGAGAATTTTTTGCATCTTAAAAGACATTTAATTTTATACATGCTATATTCATTTCAACTTCTGGAGAGTATTAGTTGTTTGATTTCTTAATTATTAGAAGGTCAGAGAGCTTGTATTTCACGGAAGAAAAACATCTAATGTGTGAATCTAGAATGTTGAGTGGTGGTAAGGAAGTGGGCAGGTGCACAGACGCTCTGGGTTTGGATCTCACTGAAATTTCAGGAAGGAAGGATGCAGGTCGCTGTTCATAGAGTCCCAGGGAGATGTCCCAACTCACTGTTGGATAAATCGCCCGAGAACCGCTCCAGGGGACTTAATGACAGGTTTTCATCTTCATTGTAGTTTCATTGCTGATTCAGAGTAGTAGTGTTCTCTTGGGAGACTTGCTGCCAATGGGGAATGAGTGAAGAGTTCAAACCAGGAGGCAAAGCACATGTCAGCTAGAGAAAGCATGCCTTAGCGAGAATGTGCATTGTTTTCTTTTCTTTCTTCCCACCCCTAAAGGGAACAGTTAAACAGATAACCTTAAGGCCATCTACAACCTCCTAGTACTGAAGAGTATCTTTGACAAGTATGTATCCTCTTTCTATAAATGAGTAATAAAGAAGCTAACATCTGTTGCAATCGAATCATCTATTTGGGTACACAATTTTTACAGCAGTTAGAAAAGAGAAAAAAAGAAGAATCCTTTAATGATGAATGGCCGATGTGAGCCTATGTTGTGGATACCATATTAGGGTTTTTTTTGTTTTGTTTTGTTTTGTTTAGTTTTCATGTTTCCTGTTATCCAGAACCCACTTTTATTATAACATTAGGGTGCAAAGCCAGAAATATGCTCACCTCAGTGTAGTAGACCAAATCATTTGTAATCCTGTTCTGCAAAAATTGAAGACAGACCCTGTCCTTTCACAAAAGGCCTTACTATATTAATTTATAAGAGATTATGGTCAATCACCCTTGTAGGAAAAGATTGGATAGCATTTCAGCTTTCAAACCCCTTTTATTAGTATTAGCAAGAGACTCATTTCCCTCCAAGGAAATTCTCTGAAAAGAAAAAAAGAAAGGAAAAAAAAACAGCACATAACTACGCATTTACTGGAACTGTGCTGAACTACTCAAATTTAATTCAGATAATTAGCATGCATAGGACGTACAGTTGAGTCTAACTTATGATCCATAATTTCCCCAATAAAGTGTCTCCAACTCGCTGTGTGACAGTGATGCGGCTATCATGGGAAATATTTTACAACCCCATTCCCCCCAAATATTCCACGTCTCTCTAGTTTGAATAATCACACATTATTAGAAGTGCTTAAGTTGCCAGTGATATTGAGGACAGTTTCTCTCTGATATCAGTTGTAAGCAGAGATTCCTGCACCTTTCATGTTAGGTGCTAGTGCTCTAGTCTGGTTCCTGTTTGCATGTATGTTTATGTAAGCATTCTAATAGGACGCTTTTCATGTAATTGAGTTGTGGAAATAGTGTGAGAAGTTATTGAAGGTAAATGTATCTAGTGTTGTTCAATTAAAAAAAAAAACACTCACATTTTCCCTTTAAACACATGTTTCCTGTTGTTACCTGAGAAAAGATGGGAAAAGGGGAAGCGTGAGCTGAGCTCCTACTTTGCACCAAGCACTTGCTCTGCAATTTGCATGATTTTCCTTTGACGTTACAACCCAGTGAAAATGTTACTATTCTGATTGACAGATGAGGGTCAGCATGGATAAGGAACCTGCCCAAGGTCACAGAGTTACTGAATGACAAACTAAGTGTGTCAGCACGTGCTTTAATCCCCAAATCACGTATGTCCAGAGTGTATGACTAAAGATTCTGGTTCTTAATCATATTGATGTAAATGTGATCTTCCTTAAGAAACGAAAAATCTAATGGTGGCTGATTTCACATCTAGACCCCCAGTTTGGCTATATTTTCTCCTCTTCAAGTAAGAGTACATTTGACCCTGGAACAATGCTGGGCTTATTAGGGGAGCAACCCCACTCAGTCGAAAAATCCATGTATAATTTTTGACTCCCCCAAAATTTAACTACTAATAGCCTACTGCTGACCAGAAGGCTTACTGATAGCATAAACAGTCGATTAACACATATTTTGTATGTGATGTGTGTTATATTACTTTATCCTCACAATACAGTAAGCTAGAGAAAATAAAATATTAAGAAAATCATAGGGAGAGAGAATTGATTTATAGTATTTACTGAAAACACCCATGTATAAGTGGACCCACACAGTTTAAACCCATGTTGTTTAAGGGTAAACAGTATTAAACATCCATGTAGATATTTAATATCTTCAAAATAAAACCACTCAATATCCTTGGAGAGGAGGCAAAGCCGGAACTTACCAACATGGTTCCCTTTATATGGGCACTGGACTCTGAAAAGTCCCTGAGGGTAGTTTGATATTTGATATTCCAGTGTTCAGAGACAACTGAAGCCTCCTCTTCCACAGCAAGCGGCTTCTTTTGGGGGACCCGAGACCCCTCCTCCCTGCCTCCTGTCATCATAACTCAGCCTCACTGCCTTTGGAGAGGCTCGGCAACACTCTGCATCACACTCATAACCTGCCTTAGAGTTCCACAGTGTCTGATATCCATAACAGAAAAGAGTCAGTTGAATGAAGGGAGTACAAAAACTGTTGTGTATCTCAATACACACAATGTGACCAATTTCTCACGCGCTATGGTTTCTGAGGTTTCTCCTGTAGTATTATTCTAATGGTAGTCATTGACAGCTTGCATGGAGCTACCATCTTCACAAGATTATATTTACAAATGATAACAAGAGATTTTTGCCATTCCTGTTAGGGAAAAATAAATAAATACCAGGGGTGCCAAAAAAATGTGGACACTTTGGTCAACATTGTTCAAGCAGTAGTTCACCGTAATCAGAAGTGTCTGGATGCTGATGATAACCACTTTGAGCGCCTCTTGTAACTGCAGAAGTCAAATGTGACTTGTAGTCATCTTTTATTTTCGGTATATTTTGAGTATTACAATTTTAATGCAGTTTTTTTTTCCCTTTCTTAAAATGTGGATACATTTTTTTGGCATCCTCTGTGTATAGGAAAGTTTTCATTTGTGAATGTGTCGGTTTTCAGTTTTCCATACTGTTTTTAATGGAAAATGATTTTTGTGACAGCGTTATCTTTAACTTTCTCTTGCAGGATCATAAAATGTACTTATTTATGTTTTGGCACAATTCTGACTTAGTTTAGAATTTGTCACTGATGGTTTCCTCACTTGAGCAGAGTCTCTCCCAAACCCCCTTGACTGTAAACGATGAGGCCTCAGCTGTGCTGGGATTCACATCAAGTGTTTCTGACTTTGCCTGTTTTATCCATGTCTTACGTACTGTAACCACACAAGCGGCACACAGTGAAGCACAGGTTGCCCAGCCAGTTTGGAGAAACTGTACCCTAATTTCAGATTCAGCAGTAAGTTCAAGAAGTTGATCCTTAAAACTTATGTTCACCGTAAATAAAGTAAAATTTACCAAAAGAAACAAAGCTAAATAGATCATTCTGACTCTCGTTTAGGGGGAAATAAAAGTGACCTGATGACATTTTAGAGGTCTTCAAAGATGCCCTTTAAAATGTCCCCTAAAGAACCCCTCTCAAACATCGTGAACCCTGGGGAAGGTATTTCTTCTCTTTCATATTTGCAACAGCAAAAATAAGGCTAGAATCATAATAAAGATAAGAACATATTTTATAGAGCACCCTGGTATAGAATCAGCTGAAATAAAATTTTATGTGGTAGGTTATTCCACTGGTCCTGCTTTTATTTAAATATATGGTGGAAGTTTTCAGACAATATAGCATTCAGGTATCTGCTTTATAGTTGATTACATATTTGGTCAAATCTTATATTTATGGATATTTCTGGGGTAATGAAGTTCACTAGAACCTTGATCAGAAATATAAACCCATAAACTGACATCTATTTTATTCACATTTCATTGTTGGAATTGTTCTGGAAGGAATACCCACCATGAGTACAAACGTGGCTTTTAGGAGTTCTTGAATTTTCAGGAATGATAATATTCTGTCTTGTAACACTAGAATGTCTGGGCATGCTATTCTCAGAAGTTAAGCAGATGAGATGAACTCTAAAATATTACAAATTCGGGGACAAGAGAAAAAGAAAATTTAATGTGTTCAGAAACTGTCCACTTTGTACTGAAAATCTGAATGAAATAATGAGTCTCTTATATATATGTTTGATAGTTGAAGCAGTTTGCCTATGAGGAAGTCATTGCTATTTTCATAATTCTTAAAAATAGGAAACCCAAAATCTATACTGCTCAGAAATCTATCAGGCAAAGTCGTGATTAATTCTATTCTTCTGAAATTTGTAGCAATTCTCTCTTTGTGATAGAATCACCCATCAAATACCAATATGTATTGCTCTGATAGCACTCTTTCACTTAGGCAATTTATAGGGACTTCTGCATTGAATCATGGCTTCTCGAATGAAATCTATGCCATGTGCATTTCAACATTTTCTTTGTAGTACTCAAATAATTCAGCAGTTTTAACATTTAATATGCACAGGAAGAGCCAGCAAATAGTCTTTAAGAATTGTGACGCTTATGTAAAGTAAACATTTCTGTTATACTCAGTTGAATGGTCTACCTTTGTCATGTTCAAATGACGCCACGTGTGAACGTCTCTGTCCTTCCATGCCTTCCATGTGATGTATAATTAAAAATACTTTAATTCTGATTTTCTGTTTTCCTGTATTAAAAATGCTATGTGCCTTTAGATTTGCATAGGAAGTTTTAACACTGCCCTAATCGAATTATGTTGCCAGATACTCTAACGGGAGTGTTTAATCTCGACATAGATAAAAAAATAAATATGTGTGTGTGTGTGTAAGTGTGTGTGTGTGTGTGTGTGTGTGTGTGTGTGTGTGTAAGTGTAATCTAAAGTTAGGCTGATGGGAAGATCATCAAACTAGGGATTAGTCCTAACACTGCATCAAAATGCACATTTTTTGCCTATGTAATTAGGTTTTAATAAACATGTTTGATGGTTATTTAAAAAACATATTTTTCAGTGCAGAAATGGCATCTTGTGAACTACAGTAAAAAGAGACTCTTGTAAGACTATTTGTTTTTTAATTACAGTCTGATTATGATAAGCATTTGTTATTTTCCTAAGTAAAGATTAATGTTATAAATCAATTTTCTAAATTTTAGGCTTATATGCAATATGTTAGAAACAACTCTGATTGTCTGTTATAGTAAAGTATGGAGTTTCTGACATTTTTAAAAGTATTTTAATTAGGGCCACAGTTTTTAAAGTGCTTACAGGGTTTATGATGCAAATGTTAGGTTTAATGAGTTATTAGCCATTAACAAATTACTTCTGCGATTATTTTTCTGATACCCAGTATGTTTTTATTTCATTCTTAGCCCTTTACATTTTTAGTTATAATCCAATTTTATTGGCAATTGAAAACCCAAACTATTTTAGCAAAAATATGACATCAGGATTTTTTTGCTGTGTACGTTAATTAAAAGAAACTACGGAGAATGGAAACTTGGTATGGGAGCAATCACAACTAGAATTTTATGTTTATTCTTCTAAACAAGAAATTCCTTACTTCTAGTTCAAAAAAACTACAAATGTGTTTTGATTCATCATGATCTTATGAATTTGTCATATTTGCAGTGCTTGTTATTTTCCTTTATCTTCTGTCTGTGCATATGCAATATTTTCCAAAAATGACTCAGTTTAAATAAATGATCTTTACAAGTTTAATAGTTAAAGTCCTGCTTATCCACAATAAAATGGTGCAATGATCACTGAGCCCCCGTCTACTGCAAAAGATTGTTTGTGTCAATCATTGGTGAATACAAAGCTTTTTGCATGAACCAAATGGGCATTCAAATTTCCTACCATAATGAAGTTTTAATAAGCCATTGATAGAAAGTCTTACAGTAATAGATGATGACCAGCACATAAATCAAGTTAGCAGAGCTTAAGCACAGAAATTATATTTATCCGTATTGACAAATATAATTGCTTCTTTTATGTGGCTGCAATGCAATTACATATCAACATTGTCCTTCCAAGTATGTCAGTAGAGCCTTTGGAATTCCGGTATGATTCTGAGATTTCAAGTTACGGTGCATTCAAAGTTTAACAACAGTAGTCACAGTGCTTGTTTGGTGTTGGTGGTGGTAGTGTTTTTTGTTGTTGTTGTTGTTTTGTGTTTTGTTTGTTTGTTTGTTTCAGTGGAGAGTGGGTTCTTTTCCTCAAAATGTATTTGCAGTTAATTTGCTTTGGTTTTTGTTTTTGTGTTTAAATTTAGAGAAAAAGATGATTTCCTCCCAAATTGTAGGACTGCAGAACCTAATGTAATCTTTCCTAGCTAATCTGATCAGGATACAGCCCTGAGAGTGACAGTGTGTTCCATGGAGGGAAATTTAGAGGAGTTGCCTTTATTCAGATATCTGAAAGGAACCAAATCAAACTCGGTATCATTAACTATTTCAACTATCATTAAGTATCACGTGGCCCGTAACAGAGGCTCACGGAAGCTACACTAGGTGGTTAGCCATTTACAATTGAGAAGAAAGAGATCTTGCAGTAGAACTGAGAAACTACTAATTTTTTTTAAGAATTACTTATAGAGATCCACCAAAGGATGTCTATCTTCTGGTAAGATTTTGGAAGTTTGAAGAAAGAATAACTGATTGATTGTCAAGAAATCTGCGTTCTTCTGCATCACTAGAAAGCTGAGTGATTCCTAGTTTTCTAGGAAGGGGTAAACTAAAGGTCTGAATCTACAAGACCCTGGCTTCTCTGGTGAGAATTTCCTAACTCAGGAAGCATTTAGTCCATATTATGGAGACACTGCTACTTAGTGGTAGGCGCTGTTTCCTAACTCTGCCTATTGGTGATAGTTCCTTCTTGCTGTGTTATACAGAATAAGGGAGACTGTGGTATCTGTGAGGTAGCCTTATGGTACCATCAGAGTTTGTTGTCCCTTTGGGTTTGAGCTTGTATCCTTTCCCATTAAGTAGGGTTTTTGAATGTAAAGAAGGAATTGATATTTAGCGCTTTTCTACAGAGGAAAACAAATAGTAAATAAACGCATAGTAATGGGAAGGAAGGAGTTAATTTAGTAACAAAACTCTAAGAATAAAAGTAGCAAAAGGTACATTGCTGTAAGAATTTGAGTAGTTCAGTCAGCTACACTGAAGTAGCAATCTGCAATAAAAAAAATCAGTTCTGAGGTATACAGAATATTAAATTTGATAAGATAATTGCAATTTTATAATTTCAAGATGATTGTCAACTCTTAGAAGTGTCACATCATTATCCTACACATTCAACAGAAGCACGTGGCAAAGTATATAGCATGAATACGTCCTATGACATTCCCATAGCTCTTGTTAAGACAGGTAGGTGTGTGGTGATAGACACATGAATATGGTACCTGTAACAGTGAAAAAGTCAAGGGAGGTTTTATGTTGAAAATCTAGAGGCAGAGAAAAGAAATCTCTAATTCACATCAGTGCGATATGGTGGGAAAAGAACTAGATTAAGTGTCACAAGGCTGTGGATGGAGTCCCAGCCGTGTGATACGAAGAAAATCCTTTCCTTTCTCTGAGGCTCAGTTTCGGAGAATCCCTTCCTGATGTACAACTCCATTCCCAGCAAAGCGGTCTGGAGACCCGGTTGCTCATCACCAGTCTTTTGCTCTTTAGACATCTCGTGGTTTCTGGAAGTTGATGGTAATCCAGCCAAACTGAGAGGCAAGGTCTCCTATTCCACTGTTCTCCCTTTAACTTTCAGAGCAAACACTTCCTGCATGTTCTTTTTTGCCGAAGACATCCAGTGTGGAAATTCCAATTCCAGTTCTCTGTGGCCCTCGTTGGGCATGTGCTTCTTTAAGGGAATGGTTATAAAAGAGCAACTGAAAGGATACATCTCAAAAGTAGTAGATTCCTGCAGGATTTCCACCAAGTTAAGTCTCCCTTTTATGCTTTTGATTGGAAATTTTAGATGGGCTTTTAAGTGTAAAGTAAAATATTGCTCTGAAGCCTCCTTTTACAAGCCTGCTATTTTTCTTGCTGCAATTGTTTAATCTTGTTTTGACAGTAAACTGAACACTAGAATTTGTTGGGCTTTTATTTCAAATTAGCAGCTCTCTCAAATAAAAATGTTTCACTACTATCCATCATGCCTAAAATGGCCTAGTTTGCTTGACTGGGGATGTTCCAGTCAGTTCAGGAACAGAAAAGGCTTTTGCCTTGGTTATCTTATAGTGATGGTGGTGGTGACAGGGAAGTGATGGCTTCCTCCATTGCCCTCATATCTTTAATGTTCCATTTATCTTTCTATAAGGGCTTTATCTGAAGAAAACTTAAAGGTTAAGAAAAAAATAAGTGCTAAACAGACAGTTTAATTGGTTCTGCTATTTTGGGAAACTGGAAGATAAATGCTATGTGTGAAGTTAATAAACCATAATTGGAATTTGCTTAAGAGCAGTCTTTCATTCCACATGGACCCATCCACTGCGGGAAGCAATAGGATATAGCTGGGATTCAGGAATATGTAAGCTCCCTTCCCAAGAACAGCCTTGACCTTCTGCGTGACCTTGAGGAAATTAATAACTTCTCTGGGTCCTGTATGGACAATAAAGAAATTGGGGTGGGAATTAAAAAAACTAAATAACAACAACAACAACAACAACAACAAAATCACTAACAAAAAGGTGAATGCATGTTCAATTCTTGGATACTAGCATTATCATATGTGTGTTAATATTTGCCATTTTGCCACCTCTGTGTAGTAAGTACTTTCTACAAAAAAAAAAAAAAGAAAGAAAGAAAGACCTTGATATTTTTTTTATGATTAATGGTGACCTGTGTCTCTACATAGACTTATCACTGTGAGTAGTAAGTGCTTTTTAGGTTTCACGTATTATGAAGATGTGACTGCCCACCCTGCCTTACTTATTTGTCATATATAATCATTCTCACTGTGCTATTGTTAATGAGATAGATAGATAGATAGATAGATAGATAGATACATAGATACATAGATACATAGATACATAGATACATAGATACATAGATACATAGATACATAGATACATACATAGATACATACATAGATAGATACATAGATACATAGATAACATATATAATCTCTGAGATTAAGAAATTTACTTCTCTTCACATATGTAACTAAGTAAAAGAAAAAAACAGAGTTTTATATATCTACATATGTTTGCTAGTTATGTTTGTAGAGAGGAATGAATGTATTAATCTCAGACATGACCTGGCACTTTCAGCACCATATAACTTTTTTCCTCAGGGTAGTTTCCCAGCTTTAGCTAAACATCAAGTTTCATTAAAGAGCCAGGAGCCAAATAAAGATTATATTAAATCTTAAATTTTTAATAATTTGAAATATCATTTTGACTATACTTTTGCAGGTGTGTATTCTACTTGAATTCTTGAAAAGGAAAAAAATGACAAAGTTTTCTGATACCTGTTTCATACAAATAATTATATAATGGCAATACAATCAAGCAGATCTTATTACTATAGTAGATTGAGAGGCTGTATAAAGAAGGGTATTAGAGTTTGGCTTCTGAAATGAGACCAGGTCCAAATGTCATTGCTGCTAATGTGACTTGGCATGTGTCAACTTCCGTATTTATAAACTAGCACCCAAACAGCACCTATCTCATGGGTTTGTGTGAGAATTGAATGGCATGTGAATTTGTGGGGATTCTATTTTCTCACACAGTCTCTGGACCATAGAAAAGGCATCATGCACGTGACTACATGGAAAAGTCATGGGCTTTGCCACTGACCTTGGTTCCGATCCCAGTTTTCACATATGCTAACTGTGCAATGTGAGCAGATTCTTATACTGTCTGATTCTCAGATTCCTGTCTGTAAAGTTATTTTCAAAGCAGGATTTGTAAAGCATTAGAAATCTTATCTATCCTGAATATAAAGTGATGTCAAGGAAAAGAACACTCCACTTGCCAAACGATGAAAAATTAAAAATAAAACGTTTTGGGCCACCTTCATTATGAAAACTTTTAGAGACGTAGATGAAATAGTCAAGTGTTTACTTATAGTCTTTCATTTATTAATTTAGATCCGCACAATTTAACTGCACTGCATTTTTGTTCTATCTTAACACAATATTCATGAGATACGTTTGTTTAATTTCACATTCGTATTCAATATCAATGTCTGTGTTAACTAATGGAAGTTTTCAGCACTTTCATCTCCACTTTAGTATGAGGGTTCTGGGTTACAATCGGCCATTAACTCATGCATGGTGTCAGCTTTAGTCCAAGTCACAAGAACCCATTACAACTCTTAGGTTTTTTTTATTCATTCAATAGCCAAATATATTTACTCCACAGTAAGTGGTTATCATATTTGTTTTTTTTAAGTGCAGAAAAGATGAATCAGCATGCTTATGTGCAAGCTGCATAGTCCTGAAAAATGATTAAATCTAGATTATTTTTAAACTTTCTTCTCTTTTTTACTGATTTCAGTATAATCAGTGAAACTCCAAAAGTTTGCACACCTAGCATTGTTTGAGATGTTTCAGGGTAAAGTATCTTCCCCAAGCATATTTTGTTGTGAGAATAATGTAATTGATAGAGCATGCCATAAAAATTGTGAACACAAATATATACAACACTTCTTTTCGAGGGGACTTACCTTATACTTAGATATATAGAAAATGATTTCATGCAGGTAGCATAATTTATACTTAAAATTATTAAATAAAATCTAGACTGCTAAAAATTTAAATACATAGAAGAATATTGCTTGTACCTGGAATAGCATTTCTCAAATGTTTAATGACAAGATTCCTTTATATTCTTAAAAATTTTGACCCCTAGAGGTTTTGTTTATGTACATTATATCCACCAATATTTACTGTATAAAAAATTAAAACTGAGAAATGTTTAAATTTTTATTTATTAATTCAAAATAACAATAATAAACTCATTACATATTAACATAAAGAACATACTTTCCTGAAAATAAGCATCTTTCCAAAAAAATTTAGTAAGAAGAATGACATTATTTTATTGTCTCTAGATATCTTTAACCTGACTTAGTGCAGCTGGGTTCATTGTTTTGATTGAAACATATTAAGAAAATCTGGTCTCACATAGATATTTACATAGAAAATGGAGACATTTTTAATAACTTCGTCAGTTTATTATGGGTATACTTATTTAAGTCTTTACAAAACCTCAACAAGTTATATTTCCTTAGAGATTACAGTGTGAGATCTTTTTGAAATCATAGTAATATATGTATATATAAATAAATATATAAATACATATTATATATATTTTTTATTCTATTAAATTAAAAATTTTTAATTGGATTTTCTTGAGGTTGGAATGGATCTCTTTTTTCGTTTTAATGCAATAACTTGTCCATGCCTTGGTCCTTTGGAAAATATTGGTTCACTGAGATAGGCAGATCTTCCATACGATGACACATTTCATTATAAAATGTCAAAAAAAAACACATTTGGAAATATCAGCATCAATCTGATCAGAAAAACTTGAAGTGTTGGGAAGCTATTGTGCTCATCATGGTGGTGGATTCATGTTTTGCACAGTACTATTTTTTTCTTGTTTATATTTTTTATTTTTTTATTAGTTTCAGGTGTACAAAACAATGTAATAGTTAGATATTTATCATTTATATCCCTCACACAGTGACAACCTCCCTTCCCCCATCCACTTACCGTCTGACATCACATACAGCCATTACATTTCCACTGTCTCTATTCCTAATGCTGTACTCCACTTCTTGTAACTATACATATATATAAAATTGTAGTTGACATTCATTATTTTTTAGTTTCAGGTGTACAGTGCAGTGATCAGGCATCTACATCATACCTGAGGTGGTCTCCCTAATAACTAATATTTTTTTGAAAGCTTGAATTTTATCATCAGCAACAAATACTGTTATCTCCCGAAAGTGAGTAAGTCACTCCACTCATTTACCAGAGAAATTCTGTTAAATCTTTAAGTATGAATAAACATAGGTTTTGTTTCAGTACTTATTTAAAGTAAAAATAATGTCCCATAAGAAAGTGAATAGTTCAGCTCATTATTCAGTCTCACAAATGTTTTTTCTTAGGATAACTATTATGTACCTAGTATAGAAAATGCTTCATGCACGCTTGCCATTTTGTCATACAGATTGTATTTTAAATATATTCAAGGCTCAAGAATTAATAAAATTAATAATTTTTACTGTTACATCAGTGGCATTCTTGACCTAAATTAACATTTTTTTCCCCCTGCATGTAAATGTTAGTAAAAAAAAAAAAAAAAAATACAGTGACTGCTAGTACCGTTTGGTGCCACTGCCTTGATTCTTGCTAAGGCACTGGTAGCTGTATCCTCCACTGCTTTTGTACCATTGGTGAAAGAGACAATGTGTAAACATTATTCAGAAAACAGTTTTGACTTTGGGAACCCCCAGGAGTCTCAGACTATACTTGGAAAACCAAAGATCAAAGAAACTAAATGAATGTTACCTGTACATAATAATATTAATGGCTGACATCTCTTGTTTACTTACACTTCCACATTATTACGTTGTTAAGTAAGTGCTGAGATCCACAAGTCACCTCGTCATCTCATTGTCATCATTCTGTATTATTCAGTCACCAGTTTCCTCAAGGTGGTCATCTGCACTAGGTCTTCATGTCAAAAGTGTTCATTTGTTAGGTTCTGTTAAGCTTGCGGGTAAAAGATTTTTTTAAATACCACCTTGCTCACCAAAAACAAAAACAAAAAACAAACAGATGATAGGTCGATAGATAGATAAATAAATAGATGGATGGAAAAATAAAAAAGGAAGAGAGACAATAAGGAAAGAACAGAAGGAGGGAGGAGAGGGTGGAATGAACACAGTAATGAAGAAATGCAAGAAGGAAATTGTGGAAAGAAATAAGGAATTGAACACTAGAATATTTTTTATCTGGTTGAAACTGAACTTTGGTCAGAAAGGTCTTTGAAATCATTGTTTAATTCGGTAGATACTCTTGATCATTTTGCTGAATTAAATCTAGGTGTGATGTGTGTTATCCCATTAAATACATTATTGTGTACACCCTGGACTAAAAAGGCAAAACTTTGGGAAAATATGAAGTTGCAATACAAGGTACGAGTATGCTGTTGGAAGAACAAAACAAATAATCAATGGCTATTTTTTAAAATACAGACTCATACTTTGAAAAAAAGTACACCCTAAATGAAAGCATGGCTTGCAAAAGCTGCTTCTGCTTCTTTGTCTTCTTTTCTGTTTGTTTTTACATAGAATATAGCTGTGGTTAAACTCATTGTACTAACAACTGCCAGAGTGTGCCTCTAATAACTCCAGGAGAAGGCTCTGCCAGGAAACTGTCTCCTAATGATACGATCTGCATATTTTAATGAGGCTGGAAATGTAGGAAACTGCATAGACTCTGGACTCTGCTCATTTTGGATTTTTCCATGTCCTTGTAGATTGCACCTTGTTTCCTTTCATTAACATATGATGACTGGAAGTGGGTTTTCTATCACCATGCACCAGCCCTATATGGCTTGACATTTTCAGACTTCTGATGAAATCCTAATAACCTTTCTGTGGTTACTCTGTTCTGTGCTTATTCTAATGATGTCCATTCGATCAATGAGAGAGTGGCATTGCTACTACATTAAATAGCAGAGAAGCAATCTGGTATCTAATTACAAAAAAGTAACGATATTCAAGATATTAGGAGTAAATACTTTTTTTTTTTTACCTTTTTTTACCTTCCTCTCTCTATTGATGATATGAATGCTCAAGTAATGTTTTTGTTTCACTCAACTCCCTAACTATCTTACTCTTTATCTCTCTTACTCTCATCCCTGCCGCCCGTGTTTATTGAGCAGCTGCAATGAGGCGGGTGCTATGCTAATCACTTTCTATGCATTATTTTATTTAACCTTCAAAATATAGGCATGATTATGTATGACTACCTTTTCTCTGTGTGTGTATATGCATGTATGTGTGTGTATCGAATATGCATGCTATTGACATGACCTGTACGTCACTAAATCTAATGAAGTGCTTTGTTTCCTCGAAAATAAGACCGAGCCGTACCATCGGCTCTCACGCTTCTTTTGGAGCAAAAATTAATATAAGACCTGGTCTTATTTTACTCTAAGACCTGGTATAATATAATATAATATAATATAATATAATATAATATAATATAATATAATACCGGGTCTTATATTAATTTTTGCTCCAAAAGACACGTGAGAGTTGATGGTCCAGCTAGGTCTTATTTGGGGGGAAACAGGGTAGATAGTAAAGGAGACAAAATTGATGAGATTAAGTTTTCCAAGAACAGGAAGCTGGTAAGTAAGACCTTGGACCAAAGCCAGGTTTGTCTACACTTCTAAGTTATCATGGCTTCTCCCTTAGAACAAAATATATGGAAATATGAACTCTTGCCATTTTCATTTACTCAACCCCCAAATTGTTTAAATTGTATACAAAACAGGTAGAAATTTCTTCATATGCTGTTGTTCTAAGCGCAATTACATTTAAAAGTATAAAGTTTGGGGTTCTCCTGTCCCAAACTATGTACTAACAAAATTTCATGAAGAACAGTCTAGAATAGATTAAGCCTTCCAAGTAAGAGTTATAGGACAGAACCATTTGCCTCCGGATCATTTTGATGTCAATGGTTCATAGATTGCTTTTTAGAAGCAGCATCAAAGATATGATAAAAGTAAGTAGATTTCAATCATAAATAAATAATTTAGGATTAAAAATATTATTACCAAGAAAAACCATCTTAAAAGAAGCAGATTACAGTATCCTAAACGTAAAATGGGCTCTTTACCTGAACATAACTTTTGTTGTTTTAGTTTTTCAGTATTCTCACCTGAATTTATTGATGTCATGACATTTGTCACTTTGCCTTGTCACAGCCTATTTATCTGCATTTCCTTACTAGACTGTGGATTTTTTGAGGCCACTACTGTAGGTTTTTCTTTTGTTTGTTTGTTTGTTTGTTTGTTTTATTGTATGTGGTAGCCTCGACCATAATTAAATCTCTAAAGTTTGTTGAAGCGAATGAATTAAAGGACTTTTAACAACTCAAAATGAAAAATGGAATCATGAGCCCAGGGAGTGAGCCATGTTAACACATTTTTATAATTGACATATAATATTGTATTAATTCAGGTCAGGTGTACAACTTAATGATTATATATATATATATATATATATATATATATATATATATATAGTGAAATGGTCACAACACTAAGTCTCATAACATCTGTCACCACATGTTTACAATGTTTTTTTTTCTTGTGACCAGAATGTCTAAGATCGACTCTCTTAGTAGCAACTTTCAAATGTACAATACAGTAATTAACTGTGGTCACCATGCTGTACATAACATCCTCATGACTTATTTATTGTATAACTGGAAGTTTGGATCTTTTGACCCCCTTCACCAATGTCACCTACCCTCTGCTCCTCCACCTCTGGCAACCAGTAATCTGAGCTCACTTTTTTTTTTTTTCAGATTCCATATATAAGTGACACCATACAGTATTTGTCTTTATCTGTCTGACTTATTTCACTTAGCATAATGCCCTCAAGGTCAATCCATATTGTCAAAAATGGCAAGATTTTACCTTTATGTCCAAATAATATTCTGTTGTGTTATTGTGTGTGTGTGTGAGAGCGCACACGTGTGTGTGTGTGTGTGTGTGTGTGTGTGTGTGTGTGTGTACCATGTTTTCTTTATCCATCTATCCACCAATTTTAACACATTTTAATGCATGGCTGACCAGATAATTTAAAGGACATATTTCTGTACACACTACTGCGACGCTGAGTCAATAGTTCTGAGATGGGTCTAGAAATCTGATTTTTTTTTTTAAGTACCTGAGGCATTTCAGACCATATGTCAAGGAATGTAGTTGCCTTAAATAATTTTATGAAGTGATTGGTAAAGTTTCTGATTTATGATTGACACCCAGTTTTGCTTTTTCTGCTTTGTACATTTGAAACCCTTCCCCTAGTAGATAAACTGCATTTGAAACTTTTAATCCCTTACTGACTGTGTCTTCTTTTTGTCCCAACCTGAGGCTTTGCCTGGTCATCTCCCTTAATTGACTGCTTACTTCCCCTCTCTCTCTATCACTGACTGAAAAACATTCCTACGATGAGTTATACAAACAGCTGCCTCAAATATATTACGTTGGTGCAAAAGTAACTGAGGTCTAAAAGGTTAAAAATAATTGCAAAAACAGCAACTACTTTTGCACCAACCTAATGCATTCATTACTTTTATAATATTTTTATGTAAGAGTATATACCTTTTATTAGGTACAGAATTTCTTCTCAAAGTATTGTCCTATTGTTGAGAAAATTTACACTCCAAAAGTCGGTGAGTAGACAAGGCCGATTATGAACGTATATCATTAAAGAGGAAAATCTAGAAACATTCCACTTTCTAAATGGAAACCATACAATTTTTGCCTGAAACAACTTCTGAAACTCTAATTCTCCAAATTAAATGTTTTTAAAAATACCTGGGACTCAGGAATCTGCATTTTAACAAGGGATCTAGATGATTTTGATATACGTGGTTCATACATCACTTTGTGAGGAATTTTACTTAATGATATGGTCAAAGCAGGTGGCTGATGTAGTTTAACAAACTTTTTTAAAGCTTCTTTACACTTCCATCAAATATTTTCCTGTTCAAAACTAACCTTCTTGTATTCTGCTAAGGCCTCAAGTAGCCAGTCCGGAGAGAAATAACATGCAAACATAAGCATTAGGTAGGGGCATGGAACTTGAATAGACTTGGCAGCTTTATTTTTAAGATTCTAAGTATTTGTCATTCATTCTTTTTTTTTCTACACACTATATTTTAATTCTTTGATCTCTTTTTCTTTCTTTTTTTTAAATTTATTGGGGTGACAATTGTTAGTAAAATTACATAGATTTCAGGTGTACAATTCTGTATTACATCATCTATAAAACCCATTGTGTATTCACCACCCAGAGTCAGTTCTCCTTCCATCACCATATATTTGATCCCCCTTACGTCATTCATTCTTAAAAGGTTAATAAAACGGATCTGCTTCTCATAGTGCCTGACAACCTACAATTCTCATAAAAAAATATCCAGAGGTCTGGAGGATACAGCATTGAGTTTAGATATCAGGACCTTGATTTTTTTTTCTGATTCTAGAAGGATTTCCTTCAGATTGACTGTTTAATGACTGTTCACTTCTCTTACCCACAAAAGTATTAATTCATAGAGAGATTAGAGACATCATTTTACATCAAGGTATTTAACATTTGTTGATAAAGAACATATTAATCTATTCAGTGCTCTCAGAGATGGTTGTTGGATGATGTTTACAAGAGAGGTATGATTACTTCTAGAGTCGGTATCAACAAATTTCAACCTACAGACCAGATATGGCTGCTGCCTCATTGGTGGTCCCTTAGTTAAAACTAGATTTATCTTTGCTTTTAGAAAATTTTATTTTGAAAAAATGGTAAGTTTTTACATTTTTAAATGGTGTCACATTCAAAAGCAGAATAATTTTTTGTAACACTTGAAAGTTATTTGATAGTCACATGTTAGTGTCCTATAAATAAAGTGTCACTGGCACACAGCCACACTTATTCGTTTACATATCGTCTGCGGTTGCTTTCATAATACAAAAGCCATGGTTCTGTAGTTACAACAGAGAGCATATGTGGTGCTCACTGCTTCGCACACTATAAATTGCACTGAAGCAGTTACAACTCGACAGCGTTTCAAGTGCCACATGTGTCACCTATCTGTGTGAAAAGCCGTTTTCAAAGATGAAATACGTAAAACTTCATTATAGATCGGCATTAACAGATGAACATTTGCAATAAATTTTGCTGATAGGGAACAATAATTTTGAACACCAATTAAACAAAATGTTAGCACACACATACAAAAGGAATTTTAGCCTTTTCATTAGATGTATGTTAACCAAAAAATTATACTTGATTATCTTTATCTTGAATTTTGTCCAAAATGGGAAGATATTTTTTTCTTGTTATGTATCTATATACTATCCTTAATTTTGCTGCTTGGTTTGCAAGTTTAAAATATTTGCTATCCAGATCTTTACAGAAAATTTTATTGACCCCTGTTATGGACCCCTGGTTATTTCAGTTATGGAAAATGTTTCATTGTGATACAATTATATCTCAAAAATATGGTTTTCCATTATTATATAAGTAATGTGTGCTACTAATACAACATTTGAAAAATGCTGTATGATATAAAGGGAAACCCCCTTAATTTTTACCATCCGGATATGAATAAACGCTGTTAACATGTCAATGTATTTCCCTCTAGACCTTTTTCAAATACTTCTATATATTTGAAAACTTTCTATAAAAGCAATATTCAATATCACTTAAAACTTTATGAGAAGTTGTTTCCCATGCTATTTGCAAATTTTTGTAAATGCTATTTTTATGTTTAATATTATTCATCCTATAAAAGTGCCCCTTTACAGTGTTTCCCTGAAAATAAGACCTAGCCGGACAATCAGCTCTAATGCATCTTTTGGCGCAAAAAATTAATATAAGACCCGGTCTTATTTTGTAGTAAAATAAGACCGGGTCTTATATAATATAATATAATATAATATAATACAATATAATACCAGGTTTTATATTAATTTTTACTCCAAAAGATGCATTAGAGCTGATGGTCTGGCTAGGTCTTGTTTTTGGGGAAACAGGGTAGTAATATCATTAAGATTTTTTTTTCTCTTTTAATGCTAGGATAATCTTATGATGAATAATTTAGTTGTTCAAACTTCAGGTTATATTTTTCACAATTCTTTTAAACGACATATCCTCCCTTCATTCCTTTAGTATATAATTCATTTGAAAAGTTTGTATAAACACCCTAATTTTTATAAACACACCCTATGGTAAGTCAAGCTACCCATTAGTCACTTGATGAAACAAAGGTGGCTTTGTCTACTACAGCCTAATAGTAAAATAGTAGTTAAGACACAGCCTCTAGAGCAAGTCAGGGGCCTCTAAATCCCAACGATGTGACTTAAGATATTAAGCTCTGTAAACTGGTAGTAGCCATAGAATCTATCACATAGGGTAGCTGTCTACATTGTTAATTAAATGAAGTAATATACACAAAGCACTTAGATCAGTGTCTGGCAATCAGCAGGAGCTTAATAAATGTTAGCTGTCTTATAATAAAGTAGAAGAATTCAGCCGTCTCATCTCACTTAAATTTAGGAACATTCCTTAAGAAATACTTGTCTGACTTTGAAAAGGAAATCTCCCTTTTACTGCATTAAATTCAGCTTCTTCCTTTTTGCACAGTGTCAAATTTTCAAAAGCTACAGCAGCGCCATTTACGATATTTATGTCCGTGAGGCAGTCACTCAGCCTCCTTTGGATTCTCCTTTGCCTCACCTTTATTGGACTGTTGTGATGGTTAAATTAGCTGATACAAGTAAAACACTTAGTCCAGGCTTGCCCAGTACCTAGTTGCATTCGCCAATAATAACAACACATTTTAAAGGTCCGTGATTAGACAAAAGATGCCTCCTTGCCCCTGGTGGCCTTCTGGAAACCTCCCTCATCTCCTCTGGAAGACAGCAGACTCACAGGGTTTTACTGAAGCAATGGTAGCCAGCTTCATAATCAGATGAGTGGGCTTTGCAGATGAACTGATTAAATGAGTGTGTGTGTGTGTGCGTGCGCATTTGTGTGTGTATAAGAAAGTGAAAAAGGAACATAAATGGGTCAAATGGAAGACATTTCAATTTGAGGCCCACAGCTGTTCCGTGGCTCCTCTTGGCTTCTGACATCAGTTCCTCCTCATAAAATATTAAACGTTAAATGAAAGAAATGTTATACAAAGCCACTCGGTTTTTAGTCAAGTTCCTTTTATACTCCATTTAATTCAAACAAGCTCGTGGGAACATTCTCTTTTCTCCTGCTCAAGTTGAAATGGTTACAAACAAATAACCTCTGACAAAACCTTTAATCTCACTAAAATTTATTCAGGAATGTAAGTTCAACGTATTTTTTTAAGAAAAAAAAAAAAAAAAGTTCATTATAATTTGTTAATCTAACTCTGCTGCCAAGTTGGCTGTTTTATTTAACGATAAATTGAATACAAAAGCTCCCCAAGGCAGGAAGATAGAATACCAAGCTCTGAAAGTTTGGCAGTTTAATTGACATTTCATAGTAGCCTCAGGCGGAAGTTAATTTCAACGCTGGTTATATATACATGCTTTGGTTGTTGTATAGGTTAGTGCATGTGTACGTACATATACATATATTGTCTTGAGGATTATATTACAAGTAAATTAAGTGATTTTGTTTGCTCGTTTTATATATATTCCAGCCTGTGTCTCACAAAAATTCATCTTAGAATAATAAAAGAAGTTAGTCTTTAAGTGTTTTTTCAGAATGCCAGTCTTTGGAAAGCTGTGTATTTTTAAATTGGGTGAACATTGGTACAAAACAGAAAAAAGAAAAATGTGTATACTGTTCTAGTGTGAATTGTGTTCACCTAAAATTCATACTCGTATGTTGAAGTCCTAAAACCACATTATCTCAGATTGTGGCCTTATTCCACATTCTGGGTTTTACATAGGGTTTTGAAGTAATCAAGTTAAAAGAAGGTCATTCTGTGGGGGCCTGAATCTGGTATGGCTCACATTGACCTTATGAAAAGTGGAAACTGGGACACAGAGGTATGCTAGGCAAGGGGCAGTGTGAAGAGACATAGATGGTGTGAAGATGGCCACTGCAAGCCGAGAAGAGAGGCCTAGGACAGATCCTTCCTTCCCAGCCCTCAGCAAACCAACTCTATCAGCACCTTGATCTTGAACTTCTAGCCACCCGTACTATAAGACAGTACTTTCTCGTTGTAAGTTTATAGGACTTTGGTATTAGAGCCCTAGCAAACCAGTACATGTTCCCTTAAAGGAAGTATAATGCTTTATAGCCATAATCTACATTAAAACACACTAAAGAAAGTAAGACAAAGAGAGAATTGTTCATATGTATTGAGGGACATTTAAAAAAATGAACATATGTGAAATTAGTCTTGAATCAACTTAAAACACAAAGGCTCCCCTAAGGAGTCCCGATTCATTACCAACCTCCATTAGAACTTTTGTCACTTGCACAATGCTTAAAATGCGAGCTATGAAAGAACTATGTATTAAATGGACCAACTTTCTTTAAGGAAAAGGAACAACATCTCTGGTGCTGAATTACATTGCATGCATTCCATTGCCTATATGATAGTTAAAAAAAAAAAAAAAACAGTAGTACTCTGTGTGAGGACAGTGATAGTTTATAGCTTGGGATCCATAATTTTACTTTACGCAGTTTAGGTCTCTTTCAAATTTCTCCCCCAGGGTTGAAGTCTTCAGAGCTGGTGGCCCTATTAAGGAGTGGACTAAAGGATTATGAAGTTTGTAAGTCCTAATGTTGTCGGGGCTGGTAATTCATGAGCAGTAGATGTAGAAACCGCTGGGAAAAGCTCCGAGCCCTGGGAGAACTAAAGACAGGAAGGCAAGAGTCTCTGTGAGCCTCCAGATTAATCTTCCCAGGAAGGAGCGGAGACACTAATGCTTGAGGAACATAAAAACAGACTACAAAAAGCAGTAAGCAAAAAACCACATTAGAGCTTTTACTTATTTTGTTGGACTTTTATTTCCAAATCACACAATTGTCTGAGATGATTTAATGCACAATTACATAAAAAAAATGAAATTAACATGTTTTTAAAAGCATAAAAGCAACGGCTAAATAAAGCCATAACATTTTTCTCTGCGCTACCAAGATAATGAACCATATTTTTCATCTCTAACTGTGCTTCTGTGTCAGGAGTCTGGAATTTGGGGCAGGAGGGGGGCAGGGAAATAGACCTTCTTTACTGAAAGGCTGTCTCACAGCTCCCTGGGAAGTGGCTTTTGTCACTTCCAAAGTGCAGTGGGTCGAAGAACAAAACGGCAGTGCCTGGAAAGAACTGTGTCACTATGACACTGAAAGCCCAAATACTGTAACGTTCAGGGGTAAGAGAAGAGCAAATTGTGGATGGCATAGGTACATATTTTATACCTTGGTACCTACTGGGCTGCAAAATGCTGGCTATTGATCCTAGATGCTGCTTTCCTTTTGACATAGGGTATAACCACCCTAATAATAAAATACACCTATGGGTGCATATATACACGTATGTGAAGCATGCTAGAGATCTCTGCCTTCATTTATGTACACAGACAGATTTTATATACAATACATATTTGTAACACACACTCGTGCTAAAACTTTTCCCAATGTCCCCATGAAATGCCTCCGCTATCATCGTTACCTGTAAAGTACCCTTCAATTTTCTAAAAAAAAAACAAAAAAACAAATATATATTTATATATATAAAGTCATACCTTATTTTCTGAATAATTTTTATACAGAGTGTGATATGTAGTATAGTGATACATAAAAATTAATGATTGTACTCAAAGGTTGAATGAACATAAACATACAAGGTTACTACCGCATTCCAGATCCGTGCTGTGGGGGATGGACATAAATTCATAGGACTTAGCTCCTGCCCTCAAGGAGCTCACAGTCTCATATTTTTGTTCTTGTGCAATTTGTTAAATAATATCTAATACATGTTGCCAGTATATGGGTATATGCCAAGAGAATACATCACTGGAAGGAAGAATATATTTAATGCATTTTATTTATTTATTTTTTTCTCTGTCATTTACCTTCTGGATGGCATTTGGTTGAGGAGCCTGTACAAACTGGAGGTGACAACCCCATTACCTATATGCTTTGCCCAAGCAAGACAAACATTAATCAAAGGACCAAATCAGTGCCTGATGTACACTATTTTATATTTTCTATGATTTAAAATAGATAGGGAGGAAAACATCAGAAGAGGAATTATGCTTCACATCTATGAATAAATTAATGACAAGTTTTATATAATGATTCAGAAAAGTATGCATGTGTACATATGTAAATATCAAGAGATTGTTGTACCATCTCAGTGGAGGCAAAATAACATACTAGTGAGATTGGATTTCTGATGGAGTGACCTGAAGGCAGCTCATTTCACATCGTGGTACAAGTGTAGAGGTTTATGGAGATATTTTCTTTGAGGATCCAGGCCATAATTTAGTCTAATTCCAGTTATCTTTGATTTGGGACCTGGGTATTTGAGTCACTTCAGGAAGTTCTCTGTAAGAATGTTATTCAGAATAATATTTGAATTTGCACAAACGTGGGAAATTCTCTGTAAGAAAAGGAAGCAGCAGAGGAAACCAAAGGCCCTCAACCTAATCCAGAACGATACAGACTTGTATGTGTCTATATGTATCAGTGAGTATGTGTACATGCCTGTCTGTGTGCCTGTAGGTATGGGTGCATGTGTTTGCATGTATTTATGTGGATATGCTTGTGTGTGTTCATATGTATGCATGTGGTTGTATGTGTTGATGCATTTATTTTTTATGTGAGGTATGTATATGTGATTGTGTCTATAAGCTCTGTGTATATGAGTGTGGTTTGATGCCTTTTCAACTCTCCTAAAGCTTTATTATTTTTTTTTTCCTTTTAATTAAATGCCTTAGTCTTTTTGGGCTGCTATAACAAAGTACCACAGACGGGGTGGCTTATAAACAGCAGAAATCCATTGCTTACAGTTCTGGAGCCTGGAAGATGAGGTCAGGGTGCCAGCAAGATTGGGTTAGGGCCCTCTTCTAGGTTGCAGACTTCTCATTGAACCTCCCACCTGGTGAAAGGGGCAATGGATCTCTCCAGAGCTTCTTTTTTAGGCATTAATCCTGTTCATGAGGTCTCCACCCTCCTGACCTAAGCACCTCCCAAAGGCCCCACCTCCTAATGCCATCACCTTTGAGGGCTAGGATTTTAACATGATTTTTGGGGGGACATAAGCATTCAGACCATAAAATTAACTAATGGTATTTCTACTTTCACAACCCGAATCTGTTCAATCTTTGGGCTAGGTAAGTACCAAATAAAGAACTATATCAGTAAAATGGTGTAGACAAAAGTATATGGTGGTTCCTTAGTTATTGTTACTCTTGGAAACTTCTGATGGAATATCACACCCATGTCAGCATTACCTATTGCACATTCAATCATTTCCCTCAATATCTATGCGACAATACATAATGCAAAATTTAAAGAAACAGTCAGTGCTTTCTTGCAAATTATTACCATAATATTTATTGGTCATGAATGTATAATGTTTAAAATCATTGTGAAAATATTTTGAAAACTCAGGAAAATGGAGATTACATGAAACTCCACAGAATCCACAGATAATATTTGACTAGGTAAATAGAATAGTACACACACCACCATATAATAAGTATTAGATCCTATTGTCTTTCTCCTGCTCTTAAGACCTCACTCCAGGAATTTTCCTCTCTCTCTCTCTATTCATAGATTCTATGAGCATAAAATACATTGTTCTATCACAATGTATATTCTTGATCCCACCTCCCCTGCTAGCAACAGCCCTAAATCTTCCCTTTCCTCAATAGGAAAATGCGTTGAAATCAAGGTCTACACTCCCTGTCTTCCCTCTCATTCTATTAAAACACACTCTTCACTACAGCTGACCTCATAGAGGTCATTGATCACCTCCGTGTGGCCAAATCCAACCTTCCTATCTCAATCTCATCTTACTGGACTGTCAGTAGCATTTGGCCCAGCAGATGACTTCCCCCGTCTTGAAATATTCCATTGGTTGGCTTCCAGGACGGTTTTGCTCCTAACTCATTAACTTCTCTTTCTGAATCTCCTTTGCTGTTTTCTGTTCTTGCTTCTGACCTCTTAGTGTTGGGGCTTGCTAGAACTCACTCACTGGAACCTTCTTTTCACTATGTAATATCTCCCTGCTTTGGTGATTTTACCCAGTCTTGTCTCTCTATATTTTATGAGATCCAGCTTTACATGAGATTTCCCCTGAACCCCACACTTAAATATTCAACTGCTTACTTAATATTTGCACTTAGAAGTCTAATAAATATCCCAAGCCTGACATGTGCAAAATTGAATTCCTGGTCTTATCTCCCAACTGACCCTAGTTACAGCTTTCCTCATCTCAGTTAATGGTGACTCCATCCTATTTTCTCAGGTCAGAATCTCTAAAGTAGTCTTTGATTCATGCCACCCCTCATTCCATATCCAATTCTGTCAGTTATTGTAATTCAGAAATATTTCCAGACTCTAACCACTGCTAACCACTTCTACTGCCATTACTCTGGTCTAGGCCATCATAACTGCTCCCTAGGTCATCGCATTGGTCTTCTTAACAGGTCTTCCTGCTTTCACTCTGTTTCCTTCAATCTCTGTTCTCACAAATGGCAATCAGAATGATCCCTTTAAAAGATAAATCAAACCATGCCCCCCTTCATTTCATAGCCGTGTCATGGTTCTTTGTTTCACTCAAAGTAAAGACCACGTTCTTACAAGGACCTATGCAGCCTGCCCTCTGCTAAATTTCTAATTCTCTTTCCTCTTCCCTCTGCACTTCAGCACCCTGGCCTGCCTGCAGGTCTTAGAAGTCTCCAGGTGTGCCCTTACCTCCCAGACTGGACACTTTCTAGTCTCTCTTTCTGGCTCACTCTACCCCTAGAAAGCCACAAGTCTCACTCCCTTACTATCATCGGGCCATTGCTTAGCTATCACTTTCTCAGAGATCTTTTCTGACAAACTGGTTTAAAATTGCCACTCTGCCCTCCAGCATTCCCACACTCTCTAACTCCCACCCAGCTTTATTTTTCTCTATAAAACTTAACCACGATCTAACATACTATGCGATATACTTGTTTAGTACTCTTATTGTGCACTCAACTGTATGCTCCATTAAGACAGGAATTTTTGTGCATTTCATTCATTCACTGCCAAACACAGTAGGCACTAGATATACTTTTCAGAAATGAATAATAATATGATTGCCATTGTACTATATTTATTACATTGTGATATACTTTTTCCCCCACTAATATTACCCGAGGAATCTCCTCTTTTGCTAGGTATGTTTTACCTACTACATTTGATTTGCTTCTGGTATAATAGTATTTGATTATATTAACGTGCCATCATTTATTAGATCCCTATTCCTGAGCATAGCTTAAATGTCTAACTAATTTAAAGAATACTACCTAAATAAATATCCATCGACATAAATATTTGTACATCCTTCTCATTATTTCCTACAAATTATTTTTCTGGAAGAGGTAATTTTGGACCAAAGTGTATGCTAATTTTATGGATTTAGATATATATTATCAAATTAACCTCCAGAAAGTTGGCATTCATTTACTCTGTCATCACAAGTTATAAGGGTATCTTTTCCCGGTATCCTGAGTCGTATTTTATATTGCTGTTAAAAAAAAAATCTTGCCAACTTGATAGGCGAAATATATATAATAAATTTTTTTAGTTAACTTTTTGTTTTGAAATAAGTTTAGATTCATAAGTGTTCTAAAGATAGTATAGAGTTTCTTTCCTGATGTTAACATCTTGCTTAACCTCTGTACATTTATCAAAACTAAGAAGTTGACATCAGTATGTTACCAATAAATAGCTCCATGTATGAATGTTTTGATTTACATTTTTTCCATATTTGATCCCACCTTATTTGTGAAATGTAATTGTATGTCATTTGCCAGTTTTTTTCAATTGTATATTTTTTATGAATTAATATTGCCTTTTAAAAATAGTAGACTAAGATCTATTGAAAGCAGCGCTAAGTCATACCCATAAAATTTATACTCAGAATGTCTGTTATATTATCAGTAATTCCTCCAAAATTGGTAAATGCTATGAGACAAAAGGGTTTCATCATGATAAATATTTGGGAAACATTAATATATAATACAGTACAAACATGGATTTTTAACCCAGACTAATTGGACTCAATTATTTCTTGATTTATTAGGTACTAATTTATTAGTTAAATCTCTCTGTTGCAAGTGACAGAAAGTATAACTTAACTCGGTTAAACAAGAAAGGTAATGAATCATGTGATGTAAAGAGAAGTCCCTCAATAAGGTAGTTAGATTCAGGAATCCAATCCTTGTCATTAGGACGTGGCATCTCTGTTTTTCTCAGGTCTGCACAATTGACTTCATTTATCACAATCTGCAGGATGGTAAGAGGGCTTCCCTCAAAAATCTCATGGATCACTTATTTGTTTCTGCACTAATCACAGTGACATGAGGAATAAGCTATGTTAAAATGGCCTTTTCCAGGGACAGGTGTCTACTCCTAGCGATAGCTAGACTCTCGTGTCCTGAGATTGGGAGAAAGTATATTCCTAAATTAAAATTTTGAGCTGTTTACTGATGCGGACATGAATGTCATGGAGTTAAACAATAAGTGAACAAATCTACTATTGTTGGATTTCACACACCATCATTAAGGAACCCACTTAAATTTCACATGAGACCATACAGAATCCCCAAAACTATCATGAGTATTGTTGTCAGTTACTTGTGAGATAAGTAAGATAAAACATTGTTTTACCAACGGGGGAACTTAGCTCAATGACACACAGTTCACTGGTGCTAAAGACCAGTTGTTATTCCTTGTTCACTGATCATTCTTTCCATTGCTAACTGCATTATATATATAACCATTACTTGTCACCACACAGAAAATTTAACGCTCAACATCAGTTTTTACAAGGGTCCGTCAGCCTCTATGCCAATTATTAATGTTTTCTGTTCAGATGTTCTATGACCCACTATCCATGGTACATTTCACGAATGCATTTGAAAAATTTTGAGGCTTTTACCAAAAGGCTGTCAGCTGTTACCCCAATAATCTACTGCTTAGATCTCCTACTGTGAATCTCCTGGTCTTTCTTTTGTTTTGCTATATACCTACATTGTTGTCAAGGATACCCAGCTCTCTACATTCCTGTCTGAACAGTCCACAAGGTGTTCTATTAAAAGTCCCAATTAAACGTGGACAGCCATTCACCTGTACATTCATCTCTTTACTTTCTCTCCCACCCACACTCAAGTAACTCCCTGATCTGAAAAATACCAAGGGGTCAGAAGTCATCAAGAGAATGAACAAAGTACATGAGATCTTTGGGTATCACACAATAGCTATGGCAATGCTATCTCAAGTAATTGCTGCCGTAACAAAGCAGAATAAAACCAGATTGAAAAGATGTAAATAAAAGGAGCGAGAGAGCAAGGGGGTGATGGAAATTTTTTTTCAATTTTGTGGCTATTGCATTATTAGTGTTTTTAAAGGCTAAAAGTGTGTTTTCAATTTAAAACTTACTGCTTTAGGTAGAGTGATAGAGGAGCTGTTGAGATAGCAGAGAAGGCTTTATATCCTTATAAAATTAAGAAATCTGTGTAATTCAAATTGCATGATATACTTAGTAAATGTGTATTTTTGTATAGTTAATTTTCAACTTATGAGGCTGTATAATGTAGTGGTTAACAGCACAATTTTTGGAATCAGAGAAAGATTTTTTTAAATTACTTTACTTTCTTATTGAGGTAACTTTGCTTAATAACATATAAATTTCATGTATACAACATTATAACTAAATATCTGTATAATCTATTTTGTGCTCACCACCAAAAGTCTATTATTATTATTATTATTATTATTACTATTATTACTATTCCTGCTTCCTACTTGAATGTCCTTGAGGAGTGCATAACCCTATTTGGGACTCAGTTTCATGATCTAGAAAATGAAATTACTAAAATTACTAGTAATAGCACCTACATCATGATATCTAACGGGCTGCGTAGGGCCTTTCTGCAAAGTAAGAAATCAACGTATATTAGCTTTCATTAAATGATACATAATGTTATTAAGGAGGTTGTGAGAACATAATTCCTTTTATATTTAGCCTTCGGTAATTTTATAATATTTATATGGCTGTTTTTAATAATTTGTACAAGCTTTACCTATTTTCCAATAAGCTATCCCTGACGTTATACAAAGGTAAAAGCAGCCAGAAGACCCAGGTGTTCTTAGCCTATGGAAAGAAGCCTCAGTGGAGACGAGGTGCTGGCCCTCACGAGGAAAAGGTTTCATCTATCCTACATGGCCATAGGGAATAGAAATAGATGTGTGATTGAAATGTTCAGGAAGGCAGACTTTGGTTCATTGTAAAATGATTTTGACTCATTCTAAAGTTCAGAACTATTCTATAATGCTACAGTCTACTGCTAGAGAAAGCCAGCTCTTTTTCTCTAGAGATTTCCAAGCAAAGGCTGAGCAAACTCCTAGCCAGGAAATCATAGAAGAGATGCATTAGAAGATTAGGGATTGAGCATGGGTTCCATGAGGTGATTGATTGGAGACCTTCCTACTGTGGGATCCCATGATTCTGATTTGTAAATGAAAGTCAGATATTTTTGTCCTCGATAGGTTCGCATTCGCTGAATCATTCATTCAGGAAACCTTTATCAATACAGTGAGAAATATTATAGGACCATGTTTATTAAGAGCATTGTGGAGTCTTACAGAGCTGTGTTCAAATTCTGGTCTTGGGATTGAATCTATTATGATTTGGGCAAATAACGTGACTTCTGTGGAACCTTCATTTACTTATATGAAAATAGAAGTAAAGTAGTTTCTACCTGATAAGATTCTTATGAGTATCAGATAAAATATACCATGTAATAATAACCTCAGCACAGTTTCTGGCATCTAGTAAGCGCTCAAAAAATGTTTACTATAATACTATTAATACTGAATGAATGAAAGTACTGAGATGTGCAAGACCAAAGATGAATTCCCTGCTCTCTTAACTTTTAAGAATTCCATCTGTTGAAAGATTTGCTTACAAACTTTTGCATATCCCAGGGAGTGGCTATTACGTGCATATATTTCTGTAGAAATCTGCTCATTTATTCAGCATGTATGTTTAAATACCTATAAACAGGAAAGGAAAGGTCCCTGACATCATGGAGTTGGTGTGATGGGATAGTGGAGAAAGAATGGCAAACCATATAAAATAAGCAAGTAGGTATAGAGAATGGCTTGGGGGTAGCAAGTGTGGTCAGGACCCACCTGATTAGGAAGCCATAGTGATGAAAAGTTTAGAGGGAGGAAAGATAATTTCTAGACGAAATCACTAGGGTGACCTTCCTGGGGGGAAAAAACAATGATATTGAAGAGTTCATTCTTAAAGGATGATGAAAATTTCATGATCCATCTTTTCGATGAGTCACTCAACCTATAGTTCATGGGTATGTCAGAGTCACTATAGTTCGCAGCAAATGTAAGAGCACCTTCTTGGAGCATAAGATGGAGAACAGGCGGCTGTCTTGATCAGATGGAAGAGAACAACAATAGTACTAAAGATAAGAAAGCAAACTTCTTGGGAGAAAAATATAACAGTTAGTTGGTGGAGAAAACACAGAAAAGTAAACTTATCTAAAAAGTTTTGAAGGTTTAGAAGACATGGAACTTCATTCTGTAGACAATAAGGAGTTACTTAAAAGGCTTTTGAACCAGGAAGTAATATGATAAAATTTTTAGAAAATCAACTCGGGGGTTATTCCAGGAACCCTTTCAATCCTATATGTGATATTATGTGTGATTTCTTGCTCATTCATTCATCCATGCATTCATTCAGCAAGTACTGATCCAATGAGTTAAGTTCAAAGCAAGAAGATTCGTAGTGGGGTTTCCTAATAAAAGAGAGAGCTACAAACATAAACAGGTATGAAACAGACATATTTGACGCCAATACGTGAAGAGAACTATGATTTCTAGTGAAATGAAAGTTTAAAAAAATAACTGTAAATTAAATGTGTTTTCTCTATTCTTTGTTAGAAAAATAGGAGATTTAAAAAAATCCAATTATGCTATTTGCTGTCTACTGTAGTCTGTTATGAGCAAGGCTTAAAGTTGGACTGAACAGATGACCCCAGATAAAAACACGAGGATAAGAGAAACCTAATGTATTCAACCAACTGCAATAATTCATATTTTTTAAGATTTCATTTAGACTATTATGAATAATTTTAATATACAGTCTATAAAATTTGTGACCTGTAGTTAGATGACATTTTCAATCCACTAAGGCAAATGAGTTTATTTAGATGATATATAATCTTTCTCATGGTGGGGCTTTTTTAATATAAAGTTTTTATTTTAATAACTTAAAATCAATACCACACACATTTGTGGAGAAGGCATCGAGGCCAAAATTTTCAAATACCACGGTCAGTTTTGTAAACTAATGCAAACTCAGTTAAATAAACTGAGATGTAATCATGGGTGCTTTCCTTTTAAGACCGCAAAGTAAAGTTTCCTCTACGAAGTTAAATATTTGCATAATTGAGCGTGTAGGCAGCCGGAATTGACACCAATTTGGAGACAAGGTCAGTAATAGCAAAGTGGGAGTTGTGCTTGAAAATTCTTTGGGGCTGTTTCCTCAGCCTGCAGTGGTGACCCCTTTGGTCACAGTCTCCCATTACAGGATCACGAGGGTGGGACAAGAGTGGCCACATATGTTTTATGACCCAGCAGTTTCCAGCAGATATTCTTCTGGCTATTTGGATAATGGAGTTGAGAAGTAATGAATGGTAAGGAAGGTCCCAGAATGATCGCTGGCAGTATTCTTTGCAGTTGCCTTGCTTTCTGCCCTTCCTGAGGTCCTGATTGTTTTTTTTTGTTGTTGTTGTTGTTTATGTGAATCCTTTCAACATAAGCGCTGTTTTGTTTAGGATAACGTAAATCAGTTGTTCTGTTTTTTTGTTTTTTTCTTGTTTGCAACCTAAAAACAAAAGCAAAAAGAACTTAATCTTTCCAGTTGCTTTACAATTTCAATCAATAACAGTTTCAATTTTTAAAGTTAGCCTGATATGACATAGTCATTATTAAGTATTGTTTTTCAGCTCGAAAAATAATAAGTCATTAATTATAAACTGATTCTTGGGACCTCAAAGCCAAATTTCATTTTTCGGTGATTTAAGGTTTTGCAGAATATTACAGAGGTTCTCTTATACTTCCCTCCACCATGTACTAAGCCAGGGAAAAGGGAATTACTAGTACTAGCAAAGGAAATACAGCCATGCCACAAATACAGATGATGTTGAACTCTAAACCGATTGGAATGGATTGTAAAACAGAACTAGAAATGAAGTTAGGGAAGAAAATGGTACTTCACAGGTAGAGCTGTGATCTTCAGATGATACATTTCAGCCCACTGCTCAAAATAGTCACCAAATTCTCCTTCCTCGTTTAGTTCTCTGAACTGTTCAAAGATATGTTTATCAGCACTAGGAAGAAATGCCCGGTAGCTTTAGAAGATTGCGCTGTCTCTTCACATTACTTCTTTCAACTCTGATGTTCACTTCGATTTTTAAAATGACATTGAGGGGAGCTGCAGGTTCAGATAGATTTTGGTAAGCTGAAAGTTAATGTCGCAGGGACCAAAACTCTTCCCGAGAAACAACAATCAGCTCTTAATCATTTGCTCTTTGTCCATTATAGGTCTCCGTTTTTGTTGCTGTTATTGTTCTTTAGTGTTATGTATTAAAAATTAATGGCTGTGACATGATTTTAGACGAGTATCCACTTTCCTTTTGTTAGTAGGTGTAATTCAAGGAAAGTATACTTCAGAAACCTCCATTACCATGCCTCTTCCTGACAGAATTCAATTGAGAGATGCCATTCCTATTTATTAATTGCTTGGGCTGCACTGTCATGGTTTATGATGTTAGCACAGACCCTCAATTGAGTTACATTCTTGTATTCAATTAGAGACTGTGTGTTATTGTACATGTTAACACTGTAGAACCACAGATGCTAGCCATCTGTAGATTTGATTTTTTTCCCCCTTATAGTCCTCAAAAATGGAGCAATTTAAATCAGTACTCCTAGAGAGACTTACAAAATAAAATAATCGCATAAGTGCATCAGTTGCAGAGTTAAAAACAAGGGCAGTGTAAAATTTAAATTTGGAAAACTCTGCCAAAAGTATTTGCATGATTAGAACTGCAATGTGCTTTAATCATTCTAGGTGGTCACTTATAACTGAGGAAGAGTAAGTGCTGGTGCCTCAGGTCAGAAGGTCATCCGTGACAAAATGGAGGGCACCATTGCAATGTTATAAGATTAGAGTAGGATGACAAAAAACAATGGGGGTAAAACTTCTCTGGATGAAGAGAAACACATAGGTGGTAAACCAGACATAACAGGACATTTAGAACCTGCCCCTCACTTCCTTCTCTCCTGAAGCCTGATGCACCATTGATACTTCCCAATTTCGAGCAACTTTTCACAATGGAATGACAGAAAGGAAAGATACCTGGCTTGCAGCAGAGTCTAACTCCTCAGATGCTTTTCATGAATTCGTCCAGGTAGTCGTCCTCCTACAACATAGATCCTTGCCAAATCACCTCACCAATGCATTCTCTTAGCAGGGCCACCGTTTACCTTAGACAACTCCACATTCACCATGGTCGGATTTGTCACTTAGTGTCAATTTGGATTGAAGATCTGCTTTTGCACAATCGTGACCTCCTCTTTGAAAACAAGAGGCATACCCCCCGTTGCTCTGGCCAAATTCCAGGTTAGGTAATTACATTCTGTTACCTAAAGACGCCCTGTAGTTTCAATTAGAAAAATCGTTTTGCCTCACTCTTCTACCTGTGGAGCTGTGTAAGGGTCGGTGCTGCACTGCTGCACAGCAAACCTGTCTCACCCCAGAATAAGTTGCTCTCTTTATCATCATCCATAATTTATATTTATTGGGTACCTACCTGGTGAGTGTCTTGGGATAGGATGACTTGGTAATTAAATGTTCCTGACTGCCATTTGTTGCCTTTGAGAACAAATACTCAAGTTTGAACAGTTTATTCCTGACCACAGAAATAGCATCTATTCTTGTGCTATGACACCACCTTGCTATTTTCTGATATCTGTCCATCTCATGCAACTTGCATCAAAAATATTTTTCATATCATTGGATCCTAATCACCTCAGAATTATGTCAAGAACCTCTTTGTGGGGACAGACCAGAGAGTGTGAGCTGGCTTTTCAGTTCTGACCAATTACAGAGCACACGTCTCTGCTCTCCTGCAGGGCGGGGAGTGGACGAGTTTGTTTTCCTAATGAGCAGTATGCTTTTAACATTGAAACCTGACCTCTGTGTTTCTAGTATTACATTGTGGACTGTGCCATCTGCTGTTCTCTTTTGCCATCTAGTTCTAATCACGGGATACAGAAGCACTTGGAACGCTTAGAAAGAATCAGGTTTGGTGCCTCTTTCTCCCTTTCTCCAGACACAGTCTTGATTGGCAGCCTGATTTTAGATCTGTCCACTGAATGACTTTGCCCTTCGGTGATCACACTTACTTTTCTCCATGTCCTACACGTGGCTCACAGGTTTGACATTTTAGGTTTTAGGGCATAACTTTTAAGAGGTGTGACGTTGCTGTGAGAAGAATTTCAGTGATTATCATTTTCCACCAAAAAGGGCTCATTCTTCTACTTGGACATCGACCCCTGCTCCAAATGTTTCATACTGCACAGCCGCACATGCGTACATTCTGACACAGTTGCTGGGGAGGTGCAGGAATTCAGCAGAGCAGCTGCTCTCTGCGAGCTTATACTCTAGCTCTGACTAGATAACTCTCCACCGAGGGCTTCACAGACAGCCTTTGGGTTTGCTCAAGGATGATGGCAAAATATGAAATAAGAAAAGCTCATTTTTCCTGTTTTGTTTTCAAGTTTTAGTCCACATTGTAAAGGGTTTCACCATCTTCTCTCTTTGATTTTAAGACAGGATGACCTGTGTGAGAGTGTCATTAATGAGAATATTCTCTTTATCGGGGAGTTACAAAAAATGGACAATTGTTCTTATTGTGTCACAAAACCAAAGTTGAGAGTTTCATTAGTATGGTTGTAGTAACAAGGTTTTTCACTTTAAAAAAGAGAAAACTGGATCTAATGCAAAAAAAAAAAAAAAAAAAAGAAAAGAAAAGAAAAGAAAAGAAAGAAAGAAAAAGAAAGAACGAAAAAGAAAATTCCTAATATCTGAGGATTGACAATTAAGTTCACAAGCTTGTATATCAAAATGTACTATAGCTGCCAGGACACAGTGACTTCCATCTGTGTGCTTCCTCCCCTAATTTAGCCCCTCGCCCCGTTCCTCCCCTGTCTTCACCTTGGTAACCCTCTTGTGGTCCCTTCCTCTGTGTCACTTGGAACCTTTTTCTACTGCTAAGACATGACCCTGTATCCTTAAGATTTGCCTAGGAGGTGCTTTTCATTGCCCCACCGTATGATGACTTCTAACTCAGGTACTGCTTCAGATATAACATAGACAACTCTGGGACACCGAGCACAAGAGGAATCTACTGGAAGGAGCGTGGGAGCTTGAAGCATTTCTTGGCAGGCTATAGAACCAGTGCAAGAAATGGGCATGGGGAATGTCCCCCCACAATTCTTGTTTTAGAGATACCTACTGAAATATTTATGGGTAACACGATGCTCTTTCTTGAATTCCCTTCAGAATTTTTTCATTATAGGGTGAGAGGAGACGGAGCTATAAAGGAACAAAGAATTGTCATGAGTTGATGAGTTTTGTAGCTGGATGATAGGTGTATGAGGGTTTATTTATTTTTTCTCTAGACTCTTGGACATGTTTGAAATTTCTATGAAAGAAAATCAAAATGAAAAGATGTATTCAAGGCTGCTGCTCCTGAAAGCTTCCCAACTGCTTTGACTTGACAGGGATGAGTGTTGTGACTCAGGTGCATTCTAAGGGAGACATACTCAGTTCGTCAGTATTTGCACTGATTGGTCCAGTCAAGGAATATGTGCATTGGACGGTACATGTGTATGTGTGTGCATGCCCATGAATGTGTGTTCTGGGAAATGGTTGTGCGTGTGTGTGTGTGTGTGTGTGTGTGTGTGTAGATATACCAATGCCCGTATTCTACAAGGTGTGTGTGGGAGGAGGGCATATGAGTATATATTCTATGAGATGTGTGTCTGTGGCATAAGTGAGTATGATAGGTCTGGCAAGGTGTGAGGCCTGAGAACAGAGGTGACAAAGTTGAAGAGCCTTTGTCCTTTGTGGCAGGTCTGTCCCACATTTAGTTGGCAGCTGTCTTGTTTGGTAATCACTTCAGCCTTTGAGTTTTCCAGCCGGTGAATACTGAACCCAAAATATAAATGTCCTTTCCCCACAACTGAGTATGTTTTATTATTGTGAACATATGATTTGTATGTTCTCAATCAGTGGCAGTATAATATAAAATATATAATCTGCAATGTAGCTTATTGTCAATAAATTTGCCATATTCTGTCTTAAAAATGTTTTTAAAACTAAAAAGAAATACACAGGAACCACGGTGACCTGGATGGCGAAGAAACAGGAAATAGAGAAAATTTTGAGCAGTTGAAGAACTGCCTGGCTAGGGAACTGCAGGTAAAATGAGCACTTACCTTATTTTCGTCTCTGTCACTGGGCTGAAGTCCAAATTCCAGGCAGGTGGTGTCTGATGGGACTGCTTTGATTTCCATGCCTGGTTTCTAGCCGTATCTAGAAGATGAGAGGAAGATTCTGGAAGAAAATGGGATCCTCCAGTGGGACACCAACAACTCTAGGTCCAGGGGAGAGGGGCAGTTCCCCAAAAGGAACAAAGCAAGCTTATTGGCAGAAGGAGAAACTACTGGGTAACCCCAAACGCTAATTGTCCTTAGTTTTTCTCTGATTCACAACTGCTCATTTTGTTCTTCAGCTTTTTTTTTTTTTTCATAGTTTCTTTTACTATAGAATTAATTTCATACTTCTGTAGCACAATATCCAAGTGCGGACTTTCATAAACAACCTCCCTCTACATGTCTTTTTTTTTTTTTCCCCTAGTCCTTTTTACTTCACACGCAGGCTACAGATACTCATCGGCCCCAAAAATGTACTTCTTAAAACATGCTGCCTACTGTCATTTCCAGACGGCTTGCATCAAGTTGCTCTCTGTAGCTGGACTGCCCTTTTTTAGTCCTGACTAATTCTTGTTTATTCCTGTTGATCCAAATCACATGACCTGTATTCCGTTGCACTTAGGAATCTCGCCTGGCCTTTTCAAATAGCATCATGGTCAGTGTGGGTGCCCTCTCTTCTTCAGGCTAGAGAATGAGCTCCTTGGGAGCAGGGACCACGTTCTCACCTTCATCTATCTTCTCTACCAGGGCCACGTGCACTGCATGACCTATACCAGGCGATCACTCATCGTGGTCACCCAATCACACGTGTATTTTCAGTGAGCATTTCATGCTATGGCGACTTGTTCACGAAGGTCGTGGGCTTTGTACTGATGCATTCACAGTTGTCCTAATCTGTATCTTAGTGGTCAGTGGCGTAAGTTCAGTACGTTCTCACATTTCGTCTTCTAGTCTGTACTGACTTCTCCCTCCCCATCCCCATTCCTCAAATTCTCCCACCACTTCCTTGTTCCTCCCAACCCTCTGCCTGTTTTCACGTTACCCATTCTAGAGTTGTGACCAACCGTGTGAGCTCTTTTGTTGCCTTGAACTGGGTTGAGACAACGTGAGGATTTGTTAACTCAACAGGTTTCTTCTTCCTTAGTTAGTAAGATTTGGAGACTTGAGGTAGCTGGGCTTTGCCGCATCTTCCACCTTGGTTCGGTTTTCGGTGACAGTTCTTAGAAATGAAAATTTATTGAATTGATCGATTAATTGTTATAGCAGAAGTACTGGGGAAAGAAAAAGAGAAGGTGAAATAGAAATATGTCAAGAGAAAGCTTTATTGTTTGCTGTTACTTGTGTAATTGTCACACCCCGGAAAAGGAACTATTTTCTATACTTGACATTTGACAAAGATAGCAAGGAACTTGGAAGCAAAAATGAAAAATAAAGTACTAGGTCATATTGCTTGCTGTAGATATTTTGGGAATGGCTAAGATGTGCTAGGAATATTTCATTTTTGACATGAACTCTGACCATTTTTCACTTGTAAATGGCCAGGATGCATATATTTACCCAAGACAGGGTATGGTTTGTGATAACAATATCGTGACGCTCTGTGGCCATATTAAGGATTTGACTGACTTATTTGAGCTGAGTGCATATGCAGCTTCTAGTAGAGAAACTTGAGTGACCTATTTCTTCTTTTTTGTTTAAAAATCAGGACTATAAGCAGTCCAATTATGAGTCAGGAACTAATAGGATAAATAGATGCAAGAAAACAGCATGTACAAATTTAATGAAGGAAAAATGTATTATATGCTCAAGACATAAATAAAACGCCACTTTCAGATTACAGTTTTTACAATCTATTTATTTGCTTCATTTTCTTTAACTGCTATTTCACTCAACTACAACTTTTAATATTCATTGGATAAACAATACAGAAAAGCTCGGTTATTTTAAAATTGTCGATGAGGTCCTTCCATCATGTTTTTATATTCACTGTCTATAATGGAGCATTTAGTTATAATAGGACATTACATTTTGCACGGTTAAGTTATTTCTTTTCTTTTCAAGATGGCTAAGAATATCAGCCTAGAAAAACATGCTTGTTAAATGGTTGATTTTAGTCAAAAATCATGGAATCCCCATTGGGATCCACTGTTTTACAAAGTGTGGTCCTTGAACAATTGTACGGGTTTCAGGTGGCAAATCATCCTAAACATGCATATTACTGTATCAATTCTAAGACCAAATGCATCAAAATACCTGCCAGAGAGCTGAATTCTGGATTTTAAACAAGCTTCCATTGAAAAGTCTGTTCACCAAATTTTGGACATGGTTGGTTGAAGCATTGAAGTCAACGTTTAGCACATAATTGATCTAAATAAGATGTGGGTATTAAAAATCACCAATATAACTTCAACCTTCTGATATTTCTAAATAAATTACATTTTGTTTATTTAGTTAATTGCACTGCTTTGCAGGTTAAGCTTCACATTTTTTAAAAATTAATCAGTGCAGCCTTTCCCCAATTTTGGAGGCTCTCTTTTAGACTTATAATCAAACCCAGCTCTTATGGAGTTGGTACCTACCCCTGTTTATTCTCCTTTTATGTCAGCTGCACCGTTTTGTTATTCAAAGCCATTCTGTGTCTTCTCTTTCCTTTTCTGATCAAATGTCCAACTGTCTGATTCATGCAGAGAGAGCAGTCATCAGCCCACCAACTCAACATTCATCCTTTCCGAGCCCTAAATGAACACTCATTACTTTATTACATACATTTTTCTATAAGATATTTAAGACTCTGATCTTCATAAATTCTTCTAGAAAGGGACCATAGCTAATTTAAGCTTAAAAATAACATTTGGGATTTTATATATTATTATCATTTACTAATCACAGTGAAATGTTTTACTGTGGAAACTTTGGCAATACAGTAAAACATTAAGAGTATAACTCAATACCACAATTCAAAATCTTGACTATAATTATAATTTTTAAGAATTGAAAGCACATAATGAAAAACCATTAAGAACTTAACGTATATGTAATTTTGTGCCCTCCTGTTTCTCCCTGAACAGATCTGATGCTTAACCTAGACAGCGCCATTGCGGACTTTTAGTGTTTAGGGGGAAGGATAAGAAATGTAATCATGACATTTTCAAAGTCAATCCTAACGTGTATGTGTAGGTACCAATAGAATAACACCTGCCCTCCTCTTTTTTTTTTTTTTTTTTTGTTTGTTTGTTTGTTTATTTTGTTTATTTATTTTGTCTGTTTTCCTTTTTTGGTGTTTGGAAATAAAGAAGTAACTTGGGCAATTCTACAGTAGATTATCTGAGGCACCAGGCTGTCACTGTGACAAGCCAGGAGTCTGAGTTTTGACTACAACTTCACATTAGAGTTAAGACCAGACCATTGGGAAAGTAGAGCTGGTCAAGTTGATCGCTGGCTTCATTTCGTGTTTGGGTTCATTTTGCTCTGTTTTTTTCACAAAGTTAACTTGGGAACTTCTTTCCAGAACTTATTTTTTGCTTGGAACACACGTGGAACACATGCAGTTTCTGTCAAATAGAAGCAACACTTGAGATCTTCTAATGAAAATTGTGAAAAGTGCAGAGTATTACTATTCTGTTATTAGGGTTAAATCAGGCAACTGGTATTATTCATTATTTCTAAATAAAGTGAAATGTGGACCCCCATGCATGAAGATATTTATTACTTATTGATATTTAAAGGTTGTTAAATTAATCTTATTTAAATTACTCCTACTGCCAACCACTGTTACAAAAATTTATTATATAATATTACTTGAGGGTTTTTTTTTTAATATAAAACTTGCAAACGCAATATATTGCCTGTAGTTTTTTTTTCCTACAGTTCATTGCAACTGTGACTAATTCATCACAGCTGTTTAGACATGCAAAATCTATAATACTTCACAATGTTGATTTTCTGTTTCTATTTTCTAAGACTGGAGCTTGATTTGAAACCATATAATGAAAAATTACATGCATCTCACTGGAAGTAATATTGCTTTAACCACTTGGAGGTAGACGACCAGAAAGAGCCATGGAACTCTGTAGAGGAGGGTTGAGTATAGGCAAGTCTGATAAGCTCACTGAATTTTGTTAAGCCTCTCCATCGTATGGAGATGAGACCTGCCTTTAGTGGTTTAGTTTTCATCCAGAATTTATGTCTAATGTCCTTGTGTTATCTTTCCTGTTACTGACAAGCTTCTGTTAGGTGGATCGGAATATCTTCCAAAGGATAGTTCTCCACAGAATAACTAGGGACCTGTTATTCTCTTTGTGAGTTACCATGCCTCCTCCCTCTACTGCATTCCTTCCCTCCCCTTCTTCTCCTTTTCCCTAAGGGATATTACACTACTTTCAGTTTCAGGTGGTTTCCATCTTTCCACCTCTTAGCAGATCTTATAATGGGTTAAAGAGGCAAAGGAATCAAAGGTAAAGTGAGGTTTTGCATGTATCGGTGGAAATGGATTGTATCTATTCTATTAACATGGATGATGGAATGCTGCCTCAGTATCACAGTGTTTGATATTCAAAATGATGTTATCATTTTCATGGTTTGGATGGGGAAAATACTGATGAATTATTAGTTATAGCAGATCTTTAACATGTGCAAATTAGGCAAATGCAAAATATGTGTATAAAATTCATGGTTATGATTCTACCATCAGTGTTAATTTTGAGACTTCCCACCAGGGCAGATGCATGTGTGATGGTCTTGGCTGCTGCTTAGTTATGTAGAGTTTAAATATATAAAGCACAGGGACCCTGGAAAAACAAGGGATGTAATTAATATAAGCAAAAGGATCGATTCATCAACCAAACTGTTGTTATTGTACAAAAGCTAAGGAAATAGGAGGGGAGTTGAAAAATGCAGGTAAACTTGGTTTATAAAAAAAAAAAAAAAAAAAAAAAAGGCAATTTGTATGGAGTCTGGATGTCTGGATTTTTTTTTTAAGTATTTAGAAAATAGGAGTGGTACAGATTGGGTATCCATTCATTTATTCCTTCAAAAATTACTCATTTTCTAAGGGAATACAGCAATGCACAAAATAAAAACAGCCTTTGTCTTCATGCAGTTAGGAGAGGAACACATGAATTGCAAAACCATGGAAGATATACAATCACTAGTTGTGATAGGTTCTATGAAGGAAAATTAAGAGGGTGATGAGAAAGTATTAAAGGGAATATCATGTTTTCGACCTTGGACAAGGGAAATCTGTTTTAAGGAATTGATATTGAAGCTCATGCTTAAAGCGTCACTAGCAATTGACTAAGGGACCAGTGAAAAGAAGAGCATTCCAGACAGAAGTAGCAATATGGCAGTCATCTGCTGTGATGTGAATGCCTTATAAAAGTGCTCATTTTTTATGTATTATATGCTTCATTATGTTTTTAGAGTAGCGCATAATATTTCACATGGAGTCTCTAGCAGAGTGTTTTAGAATCCATGTGATACTGAATTGACTACTTTACAGTAAAACAATGCAATACATGCAAGTAATTTAATGCAATTGTATTACTCTTTCGGCCTATATACAAACACCTTTATGATTCTTCTGAGAAGGTTCTGCTTTGAATGACATGGAGAGAACTGCTTTAACTACAGTTAACTTTTTCAAAAGTTGGTTTTCAGTTCAGGCTGGAATAAAAAAATCAGAAACCACATGTCAATACTTTTCAGAAAAGGAAAATAACACGTTATCTTACTGTTACAAATATGCTGTTGTCTGAAGTTAGACTTAAAGCTATTTTTAGTAAATAAGACTCAGCAATCCAGTCAGATTTTCTGGCATAGAGTTTATTTGGTATAATGACTCTTAAGGGTTGCTTGATTGCTAGTCCAGTTTTTGATGCTCAATATCATTATTAAGTTAAGGGAGTATGAAAATAAAAAGGGTAAATCTTTAAAACTGTCAATTTAACAGTTTCACTTCATGGAGTCCTTGCTTAATTTCTACTTGTAAAACATGAGTGATTGTTTTTAGGATCATTCATAAATGGCAAATAGAAGTATTTGCTGTATATTATTTGAAGATATTTCTAGACATGAGTTTCTGGCTTGAAAATTGTCCATCATCTTGAGTCACTTTTTAAACGTGTCTAAATCAAATAAATCCAAATTAATTTGTGATTGTCCTATGTTCACTTACATAATTAGCCATCGGACTTAAACAACTTTTCTAGTGTAAAATGTCAGTTAATTATTAATACATAATATTAAAGCAAAACAGTTGCTGGAAGCATTTTTTGAATTTGTAATTGGAATTCTGTAAGTTGTTCTTAAGTATACGAACTCAACTATCAGTTTTCCTCATGGTAAACTAATTGTGATTTTGTGAAATATGCCATGCTTTCAGATAAATAGAATAGCATCTACCTCTCAAGAAATTAAAAAAAAAAAAATTCATGCAATCTTATTCTTAAATTGTATTATTGCCAACTAATTTTAGTTATTTACCTTTTTTAAGTACTTTATTGGCCATAGGATGTATTAACCCCCCCGTCACTCCTCATTAAAAAATAGTATTTCTCATTTTTTTAATAGTACATTTCAATGTCAAAGGTATCATGTGTTTAATAAAACATTAAAACTGCAGTATAATCCAGCAAAGATACCTAAGAAATATATGACAGAGTATATGTCATTTATATAAATTTCCCAACCTCTATAAAAATTAGGACATAGATTGCCACAGTGCTCTCAGAAATACCTGTCACCACCATGTACCTTCACTATCAGGTTGCTAAGCTCTGACTTCTGTGGCAGAGCTCAATGCAAAGTTAAAGAAAAAGTGAAACAAGTATCAGGTTGCTATGGATGGTTAGTAAAGTGATTCGGTAATAACGATTACCATAGGAGCGAATACGGAATCTGATTTTTTTTTTTTTAAATGAAACCCATAAAGGTTCTTTCTCTGTAGATTTTATTTTTCTTTCTACTATAACATTAGAACTTGTCACTCCGCGATGGGGATCTGACAGTTAAATAACAGGTTGCAAAAGATGAGTGGAATGAGAAATGACTGCCCTTACAAAGAGCCCTGTGACTCAGCAGATAGATACGCAAGGAAACCTCACTGAAAACACTGGAAAGTAAATCAAAAGTAATGTTTTCTGTTGACACACTCATGCCAGTTTATTCAACTTCCCTTAATTATCAAAATAATTTTCACTTAGAACTTAAAACCAGCTGGCCCAAACATATTTCACTTAAAGCATTTTCAGCTTTGAAAGGGGTGGGTGAATTACATGAAAATGGCTCTCCACACCCCTTTTTCTGTCTCCCTTTGATGGAAAAGGGATACTGCCAATATCCAGCTATCTTGCTAGTTCAGCTCCAAGTGCAAAGAAAGGACAGTAGGAGTGGTGATTTTAATTATCTATGTAAATTAAACTGTGTGCGTCAGTCCTGTGATTGAAACTCATTACTTTAACTTTATTGTTTAGTTATGAGTGTAAACCTCAGTTCAATTAAATTGTAAACCAGATCCTGATGGCTCCACACAGTCCTAGAATTTGAAGGGAAAAAAAATACAGTAAGGACGGAAGAGTACCTCAGCTTTTATATGCTAGCACACCAAAAATACCACTGTAAGGCACAGACTGTGGGGACAGTTCATACTGCTTTTTTTGTCCTCTGTCACTGTATAATAGAAATATGCCAATGTTCGAAGTTATTACAATTTAAAAACAAAGGCATGGTAGATACTTCCTTTTATTTTGCCAGTTTTACTGAATGGTGGTCTCATCACCCTCTCTCTCAAAATTATTTATAAATTAGAACCTCAGGCTCATTTTTTCCCCATAATATTTGGCATATCTTTTACTATTTTAGGGTATATTCTTTCTCATGGTGACAAATAAAGGTCATTCTTCTTATCTGTAGTTTTGCTCCCTCAGGGTATTATCTGTAACTGTCAGATTGTGTAAGCTCTTTTGACTGTAGACTAATTGTCCTTAAATCAAATATATTAAAATTTCTAATTGTGGTAAGAAGGGATGCTATATTTCCCCTTGAGTCATTGTTGAATCAGTTCCCTCACATGGGAGATTTATTTAGAGACAGTTTTCCTTCACTTTAAATAATTGAGGACATTCAAAATGCCCAAGTTATTGGATTAACTTGAAAAGTTGTATTTGCAGATTTGTTTCAAGTATAAGTTTTAGGTAGATGGCTTTAATTGACATTTAATTAACACATTTCCTTTTGGTCGATTCTTTCTTGAAATTTTATTTCTTATCCCAATTGTGATATTTTGATTTGTAACAGTTACTCACTGGAGAATCTAATAATTTGGAATTTAATGGGTAATTAAAGCTATTCCACTTTCCTCACAGAGGTCATTATTAGTGATAATAGTAATGAGTGAATATTTATTAAGCACTTATCATGTGCTAGGAACCATGCTAAGCGCTTCACAGACATTACCTCACATAATTTTAACAATAACACTATTAAATAAAGATATTTTTTATTATTTATTATCCAGTTCTAGGCCTAGAGATGCTGAGTAACCCAATTCAGTTTAAAAGCTACTAAGTGACAGAACCAGAATTCACACCGTGTCTGGCTCCCAAGTACATATGATGGGGATAAATAGACCGATAGAACAATATCAGTTAGGCCTAAAGTACAAATGAGAGTAACTGAAAAATGATTATCAACGTATCCGGTTGACTTGCCATTATCAATGTATTTTTCACTAAATTCTTTTTTTTTGTTAATTTTTTTCTGCTTTATTGAGATACAATTGACATGTAACATTGTGCAAGTTTAAGGCATGCCATGTACTTATTTAATATACTTATACTTTGCAAATTGATTACCACCATAGCATTAGCTAACACCTGCATCACATCACCTAATTACTATTTCATTTTTGTATTGAAAACATTTAATACCTACTTTCTTAGCAACATGGTATTGTTAAATATAAACCATGCTGTATATTAGATCCCCTCACCCCATTTTCCCCACCTCCCACATCCTGGTAACCACCATCCTACCCTCTGTTTCTATGAGTTCAGCTGTTTAAAGATTTCACATGTATGTAACATGGTACAGGATTTTTCTTTATCTGATTGACTTCACTTAGCTTAAAGACCTTGAGGTCTGACCATGTTGTCGAAAATAGCAAAATGTCCTTACCCATGGCTGAATAGCATCCCATTTTGTATATCTATATCTATATCTATCTATCTATCTATCTATCTATCTATCTATCTATCTATCTATCTATCTATCACATCTCCTTTATGCATTCCAAAGTAGGTCAGTATGTCATGTAAATTTGCATCCAGACCTAGCACAGCACTTGGCACAAATAGATTCTCCATAAACATTTGTTCAGTATAATTTAATTGATGTTTATGTTTAAAATGTGCTGCAATATAAAATGTCTTTGCTTGGTTTGAAATGTGGTTCCCTTAATGCATTAGCAATTTAGCCTCCAAAGTTTTCAAGTTGATAGTGACTTTCTTTTTCATATGTCTTCTACATGCAATACTGTGCTTGTTAACATCTTCCATAAACAATTTGCCCATGTGCCCATCCATATGAATTTCCATGAAGTAATGTCCATGACTGAACCTGTGGCACCTCACCATGCAACTAGTGAACAGCTAAGTTTCCGTGAAGGAAGCTATCACTCATTTGTAGAGTTCACCTTATTCCCTTTGAAAATGTCATTGGTCCTAGAAGGTCACTTTGAATGAAAAAGGAAATATATATGGAAGATCAGCATTTTATGTTAAACATTGTAAATATTTCTCGGTAATTATTTTCCCAAACTGTTATTGTAGAAAAAGTCAATGCTTAGTAAGAGAAAAGATTTTGATAATTTAGCATAGTTTCGTTTTTTTGTTGTTGTTTTTCTTTTTGACTGGGGAGCTCTACCAATGATTATATCTACATTTCTTAAGCTGTAATTGCAATACATTTACTGTGTTACTGCACCCATATATAGAATCTCGGGCCCATTATGTTTCCAACTACAAACATTAAATTGTTACCTTTCTTCATGGCTCATTTTAAGATGAAATGGATTCCAAGTAAAACGCTCTGTAGGAGAGGAAGTGAAAAAAAGAAAGATAGAGATATACGGTGTTGAGAAAGGATGTCATATTTGAACATGGCATCAACCTTCTTCTTGCTGCCATTCCTACTTTCTTCTACATTTTGTTCTGTGCCATTCATTCCATAGATGTTAGGATGAGGCACTGGGATAAGGGATTAGCATAAATTTCAATATAAATGAGAACAGCCCTACATATATGCTTAACTAATCAACAATCTAGTAGGGAGGAGATAAAACAATGACAAAACAACCTGGATACAGTGTTGATAGTCTTCCCAGGAGGAGAGTTAAAAGAAAGTAGGAATTCAAAACTAAAGAGATCATCTTTGGTTTTGGAGAGACCCACAGGGTAAGAAAAAATTCCCGTGTGAAAATAAAATGTGAAATGGCCTTGAGGAAAGGGTTCAGATTCAGCTATTCCTGACAGTCTGCCAGAAATCAGGAGCAATTGTGCTGGCTCTTTCCTCTTTCTCTGCTCTAGAATTGAACCAGCTTCTTTCTAACCATCACCAAGCACTAATCAGCCTTAATGCTTCTTTGTAACCAATTCCTACAGTAGATAAGGAATCTGCATGACTTTGTCTTAAAAGAACTTGTCATAATAACAGTCTTAAGGACTCGGCCATTAATTAAGTTTGTGGCACAGAGGACTTCATTACTGAATCTTAATTTTCTCCTTTGTGAATGCAAAAAATGGACAAGAACTGGAATTGCAAGTACCAGCTCCAATCCATTGGTTGTGGCTGCTTATTATGCTTGGCAGACTGTGACGTTAGCATGAGGAGGCGAAACCTACGCTAAGTAGAAAGAGATTGATGATCAATTAATTATGTCTGTCGTTGGCATAGAATTAAGGAGTGAAGGTACGCTTGCCATGTATCTCCAGCCATACATTTAATCAGTTTGTTTAAGGTGAGATTCCACATTTTGCATCATGAAATACCAAGGAAAGCTTTTATTCTCAACTGTCTTCAGGAAGAGTCGCGTTTGAGGTAGAATTTCTCAGTTTAAGCCATTCGTAGAGGCAACTCAGAAAGTCATTATCAGCATTTATAGGCAACACACCTGGGTTTTAAAGCAAAGCTGAAATACTGAGCATTTGAGTCTTGTGATACTCTGTGTTAGAGAAAGTTTAAAAAGACAGGCAACTTCAGAATCTGATTGGGAAGCTCTAGATTGGAAAGTCCTTGAATATTAGTTAGATTTGGTTATAAATAAATGCAAAAGATATCTTGAATTGATCCCTGGGTTACCTAGATATTGCAAGGAATGTGCCATGAAGATCCGTGAAAGGCACTGGCGAGTGCCCCTACTTGTGTGTTTAGATGGTTGGGTATATCTAATAAGAGGTCTCTGACATCAATTAGAGCATATGTGGTAGTTGCTAATAGAGTGTGGCATGGCCCACATAGCTGTTCTGGCAATTCTAAATCTTGCTTATTTAAATTATGTGTTCAGCACTATTTCAAAATAGTTCATTTAAAGTGAATACCCTAACCCTGGATACTAAGGCACGTGACGGTGCTTAATAAGCATAATCTTTATTTTATTTAGTACAGATTGCTATCCCTACACTTCCAGGGACATGTTTTAATCATTGGCTGTAATGGATTTACAGCCCAAACACTGTCAGTTTCTCTAGATAAATAGAAAGGAATAGCATCTTTTGTGTACGTTTGTTTTCTTTTTACTGATGTTTCTTTGGCCATATATTGAGCCGCCTAACTTTTAGGTTTAGAAGAGGGCTGAGATTTACTACAAAATTATTTTTAAAATATAGCTTATCCGTTGCCCTTTAGTCACACAAATGTTAGAAATACCCATGGAACTCCAGAAAAAGCAATTGAATTCTTCCTTTGGCTGAGCCTTGTGGTGTCAATTTTTATGAAATAGTTTTCTTGATTTTCCTCCCTCTTTTATAATTTTTAGATGGGTAAGTTGCAGCATTGTACCTTAGGTTGAAGCAAGAATGATGGGAGAAGTCACAGAGAACCTCCAGTTGTCAGTGGCCTTAAATTATAATTGATTAGTACACGAATAAAGAAGAGATAGAGGATTGGATTTTGAAAGAAAATGGAACTAGGTGTAACTGGATTGAAGATATGATTTTTATTGCGGAAGAAGTTGAAACACAAAGGTTTCCCCAAAGTCTCATTTTTCATAGACATGAGATAAAATCTGTAACTCTCATTCCACTGGGGTTTAGGCCATTTGTTGGCCTTAATTTAATTGGATAGAAAGCAAGGAATAATGGTTTACTTTGAGCTCTCTTTTGTCTTCTTTAGTAACATGTCACTTACATGACCCATGGACTCTGAGGGTTTTTTAAAATACCTCTTTAAAATGTGTCTGTACTTATTTGGGTGCTAAAATATATTTCATTTTGAGATATTTAGGGGCAATAAAATTCAGAATATCATTTTAATAATAGCTGAAAATTCAGTGAAGGGAAAGTAAACAGCAACTATCAGCTAAAACCTGGGGTAATGAACGTGAAGCCTGCTTCTCAGCAGTTAAAGTGCTCCCTTTTAGAGTCGACATATAAATGCCTTTTGAGCCTGTTTGGTAGGAAACACTTAACTATGTAGATCCTCTGTGAAACCTCACGACTTACATTTTATATTTTGTGTTGGCATGTTGTGCTCTATCTTTGGCACCATGTCATTCGTGGAAGCCACCAGAATGGCCACTTAAGAGCAGGCGAGTTTGACTGGATGAACTGAACACACATTTTTATATCTAATGAAGGGCACTCATTCTTAGCCTGAGGTAGTCAGTGATGTTCTGTGATTCCTCCATATCCATTCAGCAAAAGCTTTCCTGTTTCTCAAAATATCTCCCCTCAGACATTCAGGAGCCACCTCTATGGGAGGAAAGCAGTTTAGCCTTCACCGACATCCTATTGTTAGCTGTGCTATGGAACTGGCTGACAGACATCATCCCACTGAGTAAGACTCTGTTCTCCTGGAGCTCATCATGGTCAAATCAATGCCATAGTTCTCTGGGGAGGGAGCATGATAAGGCATCTGTACACTGTCTTCTCCTTAGTCGTCTATTCTCTTCGCTCTTTCTTTAAATGTCTGGCTTCCCTTTTCTTTAGCCTGCAGTGCTATGGAGAGAAGAGTGTGTCCCTGGGAAATAGGCAGGTAGAGTTCTTTCTGCTTTTTCAACTCACTGGCCCCATGACCTTGCAGAGGACATTGTACTTCATGAATCTCAATAGCCCCTTTTATTCATTCCAAAAGCTATCATTGACTATTCATCCATGTTTAGTAGGTATTATTCAAAGTACCAGAGATACAAACACACTGTCCTCATCCTACACTCATAGAAGACAACCAACTTGTAGCGAAGAGGGAGGTGAACAGCCAATTTGGACCATGGCCCCATCAATTTCCTGAAGTAATTGTTGGGCAAATAAACAGTAAGTGAATAGGTATTTCTTTTTTTTCTTTCTTCCAGTTTTATTAAGACATAACTGACATACATCACTGTATAAGTTTAAGGTATACAGCATGATGGTTTGATTTACATATATCATGAAATGATTGCCACAGTAGGTTCAGTTAGCATCCATCATCTTATATAAATACAATAAAATGAAAAGAAAACATATTTTCTTCTTGTGATGAAATCTCTCAGGAGCGCCTCTCTTAACAACTTTCCTATATATCATACAGTAACTATGGTTGGTGCTTGTTGCACCCTCTATTGCATGTGAACTTCAGGAAGTAGCTGGCCGGGGTGATACTATTAGGCTTCTGTCCAGGAGCCACGTTCATCCCAGAGGAACACATAATGATGTCTTAAGGGTTTGAAATTTGGTTAGAAATACCAAGGTGCCCATAAAAATAAATCATGGCAATAGTCATTATATAAGAAGTGACAAGCGATGATTAGAAGATAAGTGCTAGAGATATTCGGAGAAATTTGAGATCCCTTTGGAAGTGTGGGGACTGCTTTTTAGAGGAAACTGCAGGGCCTGAATGACTGACAGGTAAACTTGCGTAGGTAACAATCCAGGGGAAGGACACTTCCTACAAAAGGGACAATATGTACAGACATGGAAATGCAAACAGTTCATGTGGGATAGTAAGGAAAACAGTCTGGTCCAGCAAGTTCTTGACGATGAATATTGAGAGTGAAAGTTATAAAATTCTTTCAGTTATCGTTCACATGGTACATACTTCCTTTTTAATCTGATACATAATATGTCATGGGCAAAGTACATTTAAGCATAAAACTTAAACAACAGCCATATTCAATTCAGACTACATGTACATAAACAAAGTTGGTAAAATTTTCCAACTGTCTACAAAATGTAGCTACAAGTAAAGTATATGTGTAATCATCTCTGTAACACAAATAATAGGAAAGTAGCATGATTTATGTCATTGTAACCTTATATTTTAAATACAGCATTGTTTTATTTAGATTTTATATGATTTTTAAATCAAGAGACATATAGTTTAGAAACCATTTTTAGATGGCCTTGTCATGTAGTCTTAATATTTCTTCAGTACTCTGTGTTAAGCATAGGTATCTAGCTCTTCTTTTTGTGCAAACAAATCTAGATGAAGTATTTCCAATGGCTGCAGAGCCAGGCACTATGGTAAGTGCTGGGATTACCAAGGTAGACGTCTTCAGATTCTTGCCCTCAAAGACTCTAAAGTTAATTGAAGAAGTTAGATAAGCAAAGCATAGGACAACATTTGGTTTCCCCTTTTAATATGTGGGGCAGGTTCGTTTCCAGTTTTCCTGTTAATTATGTTTATTTAGCCAAAGGAAATTTCATTGATGTGAATGTTCTGTCCTTTTCATGAACTCTGTAGTAATCTATGCTCTGAAATAACTTAAATATTAGCCTAAGGACACAGATTTTTCTTTTTGCAGAAATTTCTTTTGACAGTCATTGTATATAAGTACCAGAAACCATATCAAAAAAATATCAAAAAAGTATATAAAATATTGATATAATTATATATAACCATTTCTAAAAGCAGAGGGAAATGTACAGGGACAATTTTTAAGAAAACGAGATATGATCTAGAATGCTATAAAATAAACTAGATAACACATTCATAGTTGTTAATGAAAGATATTACCTAACTTAATGCATAGTCTTTATTTCTACACATTGTAAAAGCTTGCCGATTTGTAGCCTAGGTCTTCTTTTGAAATTCCATTACATACCTAAAACTCCAAGTGTGTTTTCACTTAAATATCTTCTCTAGACATTTTAATGAAAAACAAAAGGCAGAAAAAGTTAGGTTTCACAGATCTCTAAAGAGAAACCTAATTAAATAAATTGATAATTATTCTTCATTCCATACTCAGTTGCCTTTTCCAATTTCAAATGGCATCTCTGCATCTAGAAGAATTGAAGCTTTTGCTTGTGGTCTTGACTAGTAACTTAACATGGTGATTAAGACATATTGCTTGTATATTTGCATATATACAAAGACATAGATGTCCTTTTAAATTATACCCACCTTCTCATTAGGCTAACGCTATATTAAATGGCATTGAAATGCTAAGGCACTTCAATATAGTGATTTTCCACATCCCATTTATTTGTTGATTATTAATAAATGCTTCCTGAATTGTGTTCCTGCTGTTTAGTCTTTAAAGCTACTTTCAGGGTTTCAGCATCATATTCAAGAGGCCAGTTAGAGTTCTGTGCTTGCAACTTCATTAAAATTCTGTCCTACACGTCATCTGACTCACACTTTATAATCTATCGGAACACCTGTTTTCTTTACAATGGCCACGAGGCAGCTCAAAACACTGTGGTATTTAGCATTTAATAATGAGCACAAGATATATATTTTTGACACTAAATTTTCTTTAGAAAAGTGCATGGAAAAAAGCCAAGTTTGAATGAATTATCTAAACTTTTGCAATTTCATAACATGAATTTTAACCAACTTTTTTAAAACTATGTATCAGAAAGTACCTTCTCTGTCAGTGGGCATTACATTGGCTAACTAGGAAAGGATGGAGAGGGAAATAACTTTAAAATGTCACTGTATAAACTAATAGTGATATAGAAAGTATTTTAAGAAGAGTCAGTGCATTATTACTTTCCCTATTTACATACCAGTCTCACAGACACTTCATTGTAATTCTTGCTCTGAGAGGAAACTGAAAGGCTTAATGTCACTGTTAATAACTAGATATGTTTATAATTCGGTGATTTAAGGAAGTGATGGAACACACACACACACACACACACACACACACACACACACACACACACGAGGGTGCCAAAAAATGTATACACATTTTAAAAAAGGAAACTGCACTAAAATTGTAATACTCAATATATACTGATAACAAAAGATGAATACAAGTCAGGTTTGATGTCTGCAATTACAAGAGGTGCTCAGAGTGGTTACCATCACTGTCCAGACACTTCTGATTACGGCCAAAGTGTCAAAATGTTGATGAAAGTGTCCACGTGTATGCATGTTTTCAGCACCTCCAATACACACACACAGAAACACACATACATAAAAGAAAAAATTATATATAATATATATGTATAATATATAATATATATACACATATAATACTTCATATATATACAAGGGGTACCAAAAATGTATACAAGTGGACACTTTGGTCAGCGTTGCTCAAGCAGTAGCTTGCCATAATCAGAAGTATCTGGACGTTGATGGTAACTAGTTTGAGCACCTCTTGTAATTGCAGAAGTCAAATGTGACTTGTATTCACCTTTTGTTATTGGTATTTATTGAGTATTACAATTTTAATACAGTTTTTATTTCTTACAATGTGTCTACATATTTTTTTGGCTCCTTCTGTATATAGTTTTAAGTTCAGGCTTTTAGAATATGACTGTTAAATGGTCCTCAATATAATTATATCTATTTCAGATACGTCAAGGAAGGGATAGGCAGATAATGGATGGTCTCAGAAGGGTGAAAGTCTGTCACTATATTATGTAAATGAAGACATGTCTCCTAGTGCTTATGAACTGCTGTAGTTTCAAGCACTAATGGACGACATCTTGCAAGTTGATTGTTGTAATCCTACAGCGTTATCTCATCAGTAAGTGGATTAAGGGAGTTCTCTCAGCTGAGGGGTCTGAAGAAGTGTTTTCATTTACTCCCTGCTGGGTCATTGACAAATGGAGGTTTTATCTGGGAGCATTTAAAGCATATACAGTAAACAAACCTATAGTTTCTTGCCTAGCTTGTTTCCTTTACTGGATTTGTGCTATTTTGGAGAGGCCGATACCATTCCATCCTAGCAGTCACTTGATTTGTGTTGTGCCCCCCAAAGAAAGTTCGATGTGCAGGTTGTTGTGGAGAGGAAGGGTTGAGAGAGAGAGAGGTGGGCCTGCCCTATGCAAAAATATTCAAATAGGCTACACTCATCTCCCTTCTATTGCTATCCCTTGTTCAAACATTCCTTGTTCTACACAGCCAGGAATAACCTATATTTTCTGTCTAATAACCCTATGATCGGTGCCAATGAAGACTAACACCCAAAACTTGCATTTCCGTCTACCTCAACCAAAATCAAAACTTGCCTCATATCTCTTCCTCAGGATGCCAAGAGACCACAGACTCTATTCAATTGGATTACAACATTAGGGAAACTATATGAATAATGACAAATAGATTAATGTGCTAATATTAATATTAGTTAGGTTGAATCATACAAAATTGTCGTTTTTTTGTAGAACAAAACCATTGAATGTTAGTAATTGCATAGCTCGATCTCAAATTTCCAGATAATGTGTATAGTTTCATGGGGTTTTAATAAGAGAGACGGGGGTAAGAACATGTGACGATCACGTGAGTGTCCGTACACTCCCCCCCCCGCCCCCCGCAGTACTGCATACATTTGTCGTATATTCCATCATTTAATCCTCCGGCACTCTTATTTACCAGCATGAAAACTGAGACTGAGTATTCAACCCAGAGTCACATAGTGACAGTAGAAGGACCAGATCAGAACTAGGCTAAAATTTTTATGACTTTAAAGCCCATGTTCATTTTATGTTGTTTCCAAAAAGGTCCAGATGATTGAATGTTGAACCTGATTCAGATGGGACCAGTGGTGGGAACCATTGAGAAGATAGGGACAGAAGAGGTTTCCAGGGCCTTGAAAAAAAAAAAAAAAAAAAAAAAAAAAAAAAAATATATATATATATATATATATATATATATACACACACACACACACACACACATATATACATATATACACACACATATATATACGTGTATATATATATGCATATATATATATATGCAGCACTCGGGCTGCTGGGGTTTAGATTCAGCCTTGGAGAAAAGTCATGGGAAATACTGTGGTAGTTTATTTCTTGTCAATTTTATGCAACAGTGTTTCTGTAGAGAATGTGGAGAGAGCACAGCTTTACTTAGTTCACACCCTTTCCCCTATCAGTGCAGGGTTCAAATCCATTAAGACTTTTCCCTCCTCTAAAGGACAAAGTAATTTCCCTGCTCTGACATCTACCTGTTTGTACCAAACCACCATGCGTTTAATTATATTTTGTCCCATGTGGTTCTTTCATGGCTTCTTCATGCTTAAGTATTAGCTCCCCATCCAAGTTAGAACCTCTTTCATGCCAGAAACCATGTCTTATCTTTATTTTACATCTTCTACAGGGTTTGTCCCATTACTGGGCATATAGCAAGTCACGAAATATGCATTGACTAATTAATCAATTAATGGCCTTGATTCTAAGTTTCACTCTCAGATCTACCATTAACCCCCTTATATAGTAGGAATATCAGGGGTACTAAACATTAACATCAGAAGTTCTTCCTAAGACACCAAATTGTTCTATCAGGAACACTGCTGTCTATGCCAAAACAATACATTTCCTTGAATAAGGACTCTACATGTATAATACACCTTTATTACCTGTTGGAAGCAATAGCTCAACTAAAATTGTTATATTACTTCCAAAGGAGGGGAAAATTAAAGTGCCCAGTGATCACTGTTTCTTCTCACATACCTCAAAGTAAACATGAATTGTAGTTCTCTCAGAGAAGACAGTGGACATTCTAAAGAATATAACCAATTCATCTAAATGTCAAAATTGTTTGAATTCCTTATTCCTTAGAAATGATTTCTGACCTATAATTCTTACCAAAAGGTGATTGTTTTTTGAGACACACATGTACACATATCTATGCAAACATAATCAAATTGGATTGACAGGCACTCCAAGAAACACGTCGAATTAAATTTTAAGTTAATGTTAGTTTTAACTTTAACATGATATTTACAAGATGAATCATTTAGGATACAGTCAATGAGTAGTTTAAGATGTCGAAAACACTAAAACCATATAGAAAACATCCTAAAATTGAAGAAACATGTTACAAAATGTTGGAAATTAGAACCTTGATTCACTATTGTGTGAGCATAGACTAAATGGCGCCTAAACATTTAATTGAAGTTAAAATTAGAGTTAATGATACCAGATATTTAATCAGCCCATGCCTTAAAATACCCAGTTGGGGAAGTGAATATTTGAGCTTTAAAGTATTCTGATATTCTTCCTAGCCAGTATGTGTCTGTGTCAGATCAGGCCTTATTGAGCAATGCATATCACGATGCCTATACTTTAGCTGCCCACATAACATCAAACAAAGTGGCTATGAAGCAGCAGGCTCTCTGCAGGAAGCAAAGAGATGTGTCAAGTAGTACATAATCAAACCTGGAAATGGCGTAACATCATCAGATGAATGGTTAGTTTTATATAATATTTTTAGTTAATCTCTCGCTTGCTTGCTGGAAACAGACTCATTCATGGTCCTTTGGTAAGGGGTGGGTAGGTGGGATTTATAGGAGCAGAATAGAATGGAAAGTTGGCCCATTATATCTGTGGAAATGAAGAAAGCGAGAGCTGTTCTGGCCAAAGTAGAGTCTTCTAGAGACAGAGTGTTCCAGATACAAAAAAGGTTTCCAGAGATCTCTGCAGAATAGTTTATGGCTCATCACTCTAGTGCTCAGACTGTGGTGTATATTCCTTTGCTTCTCTATGCATGTGTTTTTCTCTCTACTCTTTCCGTGATGCACTCTCTATCTTTTCTCTAATTCATGGCATTTCTTACTCACTGTTCCTGCTTTCTCCTAAGTCTGCTTCCACGTGGCCTATTGTGACCTGTCTGATTTGTCTCCCAATTTGATCTCTCACCTTCAGCATCAATTAATTACTGCTTACTTCTTTCCTGATATGAATTCAGATTCCAGAGATGGTGGCTTAGTTCAATTTCTTGTTGGTTTTTGTTGCCAAATCATGTTTGCCCCAAACTTCCTGTCAGCCAGGGCTGACCTTTAGTAAATTAGCCAAGATTTGGTGAGATAGAGGTAATATAAGGGTCAAGTGGCCAATAGCATGATCCTATGGAGCTGACCACTCAGAAAGGGCTACGGTTTTGCTCATTATTACAGAGGGTTATATCGGCAATCATGTGCCACGATAAACAGGTCTCAAAAATAAATAGCATCCAGGCTATTCAGAGCCAGAGATGAAGGTTGTCAAAATTAACTTTCAATATCTAAGGTTAAGTGGATTAAGCCAAATCCATGGCTTAAGCCAATAAAAAGCAAGCATATCACTATTAAAATATTTGATTGTTTTTTTTTTTTCTTTGAGATAGTCAGTTGGTTTTATTTCTAGCACCTCTACTTACTAGGAGAGAGATACATAAATGAGACTCAAATTTTGAATATCCATTGACTGAATAAACAGGCTGTGGCATGGCTAGAAATGGATGTAGGAAAGCCACTGAATGTATCCAAGAACTCTACAGAAGCATTTATCCTGCATAGGTTTATATTGGGTCTCAGTGTATCAAGCTCATCACTGTGGATGGTGAGTTCTTGGCACAGCCTATTATTGACATGGCATTTTAAAATGCCTTCTGACTGGTTGCAGAAATTCTTATTATTTCGTGAATTAGTTCCAGCAATGCAAACTCCATGTGTTTTTAGGGAGTTCTGGGATCAGCACTAAAGAAAATATTACAGTTGTACTGGAGTGTGAAATTTATGCAGAAGAGAGTCCAAATGTGACTTGGCCACCTGAGGCTTCGAAAGGTGTAAAAGTTAGCTAATGCAACACTGTATCAGTCAGCTCTTGCCTTATGGAAGCATCTATGATTGCATTAAAAACTTATCTGTAGAAAAAATTAATTAAACTTTCTACTTTCTTTTTCATATGCCAAAAGGAACATTGGTGCACAATATTAATTTATAGTATCCTTTGAGTGCTGGACTCTCTATGTTAACCCTCAATTTATATAGTACAGTCTTATTTTTCAGGTTTTCTTAAGACCTTTCAAATCTTTCTCATAAATGGGTAAGGCTATATTATCTTGCATTTCTCCCTTCCCTTTAGAGAGTTGCCAGTTCAGTTGTTCCTTTACAATTCTTTTTAATACCTCTACTCTATAATGTATTAAAACTACTTATATCATGACAGAATCTTTTTTACAATTACACATAAAGGGGCTTAAGTGTTTTGGATAAATTAGTTTGCTTAGAAAAAGTCCCATTTGAAGATAGACTTAAAGTGATTCCTTTGATAGACTGAGGGAATGGCTACACTTTTGAACAAAAAATGACATTCTATTAAATTAACCAGATTTTACAGTCAACCTTATTTCCGTGATCAAAAGGTAAGAGTTTGGACTCAGATGATCGTGAAAGGGAGCTGCACGGTGAAGCAAGAGTGGGAAAGTCTATGCCTAACTGCCCTAATTATCTGTCTGACTTAGGGGCCCTAATTTTCTCTCTGGATCTAGTTTTCCCATTTGTAAGATCGGAGTTATGGAGAACTTAGTCTCTAAGGATCGTTTGCCTACATTATGTATTTCACCCCTGATGGTAAATACATCCCCCCTGGCCTTTTATAAAGAATATGAAAATATGAATCTATCTAAAAGCGATAACTTTTATATTACGATAACAAGAACCCTGGAAGAGAGCGAAAATGAATGAATCTCAACTCGATCCATTCTAAGGCATAATGCCTGGATTTGGATAGTACCATACCCTGTCCAAATCTGTATTCATGTGACAGTATATTAGATTCCTGGGGCTGCCATAATAAAATGCACAAACTAGGTGGTATTTTAAACTTAAAACTACAGAAATGTATTCTCTCACATTTCTGGAGGCCAGAAGTTGAAAATCAAGAGGTCCACAGGGCTGCACTTCCTCTAGAGGCTTTATAGGCAAGTTTGTGCCCTGCCTCTGCCAACTTGTCGTGGCTGTTGGCATTCCTGGGTTTGCAGCTGCTTCTCTCTCTGCTCCATTTTCACTTCACCTTCTCTGTGTGTCTGTCCCTCTCTGCTGCTCACATATAAGGATGCATATGAGGGCCTCAGAGGCCCATCCAGATAATCCAGGATAAACTTTTCCTCTCAAGATCATCCTTAATCACATCCTTTTTTGCCATATAAGGCCATGCACACTCTTTTGACATATAAGGTAATATTTGCAGGTTCTGGGACTTAGAACACAGACATATTTCTAGGCGCCCCCATTCAGCCCACTACAGATGGGACAACAGGTAACTAGTGAACATGTGTCTCACTACGGTGGGAACCCCGTAGGTGTACGATAATCATTTCACACAGGAACACAGGCTCAGTCTTTCCAAATTTAAAAGAAAAGGACTTCGTATACATATTCATTCACTTGAAAATATTTCTTTAGCATCTAATAGAATAATGTTTATTTTAGATTGACCAGGGGAGACCTTGCTGCTCTGAGAAAATAACTCCCAAAATGCAACTCTCACAGTTTTCCTTAAGGAGAAAAGAAAGTGTTAGCTCCACGTTTCCTTTCTGGAGATGTTACTTATGACTGTGTCTTTCATTGCGATCCAGTGGGCTTCATGATCCTGGAATGAAGTTAAGATTCGAATTCAAAATCTTAAGTGCGGTGTGATCCTTGAGTCCCTTGGGGATACCTTATTAGTGCCCCTAGGTTGCCTAATAGCTTACATTTAATAATAACTTTATTATTACCAAATAATGGTGAATATATTTATTAACATATCCCCTTTCCCTATGGCTTCTTAAAATCTAATGTGTGTCTGATTAACCAGGGGATGATTTTAAAATGCAGATTCTGAGGGGACCTAATTCTGCATTTTTAACAAGGTCCCAAGCGGAATTCGTGCTGCCTAGCTGAAGATTACACTTTGCATGACGTGTGAAACTGGCTGCCCATTATAATCATCTGGAAAGCTTTCAAACAAATACCAATGCATCGCACCCTTCCCACCCACAAACCAATGAAATCCACATCATTGGTGGTAGAAACCCAGATCAGTGATATTTTTGTAACAGCACCCCAAGTGTCTTAGTTCAGGCTGCTATAACAAAATACTGGGTGGCTTATAAACAACAGAACTTTTTTTTTTTTTCACTCCTGGGAGCTAGAAGTCCAAGGACAGGGTGTCAACATGTAGGTGTTCTGGGGGGACCTTCTACTGGGTTGCAGACTGCTGACACGTTATATCCTCCTATGGGGAATGAGGGGTGAGCTAGCTCTCTGGCTTTGTCTTAGAAGGACGCTAATCTCATTCATAAAGGCGCCACACTCATGACCTAATTACCTTCCAAATTTCCCTCCTCCAAATACCATCATGTTGGGATGAGGGTTTCACCATATGAAGTTTGAGAGGGGTGTGAACATTCAGTTCATAACCCTAAGAGAATCTAAAACCGTGAACAGAGTTGAGAAACCGTCTCATACTCCCGGGGCTGCCAAAAATAATGTACACACATGGACACTTTGGTCGATGTTGCTCAAGCAGTAGTTCACCATAATCAGAAGTGTCTGGATGCTGATGGTAACCATTTTGAGGACCTCTTGTAATTGCAGAAGTCAAACCTGACTTGTATTCATCTTTTGTTATTGGTATATATTAATACAGTTGTTTTCCTTTCTTAAAATGTATATACATTTTTGGCACCCTCTCTATATAAAAATTTTCACACCCTCCCAAATAATGGGGCAAAAAGAAATGCCAGCCCTCTCTATTCTGAATTAAGTCCTCACCCCACCTGGAAGAAGCTAGCAGCATAAACAGTAACACATCGGAAATGGTGCCCACGGTTAGACTTGCAAGTGTCCTATGGGAAACACAGTATTTTGGTCTTTCCCAACCTGGTGCTGTTAACAAGAGTCATCCCTTGTTTGTGTTTGTAATCAGCTTGATGAGCAGTTTCTGTGTTGATCTTCCCAAACTATGCTGGCCAGTTTCCAAATCAAGTGCATAAATTACACACTGCCCTCACTTCAAGCTGCTCACCACCCTTTAGAATCTCAGAAAGGATTTCCTTTGAACGTGCAAATCTGTGCAATTGGATTGCTTAGACTGATACTTTGTTGGGGTTGCTCTGATGTGACACCATAATGTGTCACAATATTATGACACTGTGATGGCATACTTTAATGTCGAGGGATAATATTTTGACCAAAGTCCAAATGTTAGTCTTTTTTTTTAGGTCAGATTCTCCTTATATATGGGTGTTTCCTCAATGAGTTATTTATAGGTCTTAAGCCTTCAAAGTACTAACCTAAGCACTCTATTCCAAGAACCAAGGGATAACATATGGCTCAGCTCTACTGGGGTTTATTATCAAAAAGAATGTGTAAGCGTGCTGGTAATTCCTTAGCAAAATATTAAGCAAAGTAAGATTTTAGGAACATGGAAAATTCCATAAGGTCAACTGTTCTCTATGAAAGCCACACTTGGTATCACTAAAGTCCATACCTGGGACCTAGAGGACCAATTCTAACCTTTCTTCCATTTCTATGTGCACCCATGGCAATTTTTCAATGGGTATCTCTTTTTAGACTGAGATGCTTATATATTCTGAGGTCAGGAACTCTATTGTGGAAATCACCTTGGACTTGAAATTTCTTGCAGGATTGTAGTTCTCTTTCAGACACGTGAGGGGAAAAGCAGAGACGCAAATAGTGAAACCTGCCTATGTTCCTAGTGCCTATTTTCAGTAGTTATATGACTTGGTTGACACATACAGTTTGTATTAGTTTTATTACTGGTATTATTATCATCATCATTATGTATTTCAAGGTATGCCTATTAATTATCTCCTAGTTATCAGGGAAAGGAATTGGGGAGTGAATGTGTCTTTCTGCACATTCAGAGATTGACTTACTTATAAATGGCCAACCCAAGCCTAAGAAAAGAAGGAAGACCTACCCTAGGAAGGAAGACATTTATTCATGACCTTAAAAACAGGAAGAAAACGTGAGCAGTATCCAATATTTGCATAGCAGCTTCTTGTGCCTTCATGAACAACAAAAAGGATACTTCTATTGCAGAAATCCAGTTTTAAAAATGTTTAAATTGATAGGTAGGTAAGTAAGTAAATTTGGAATAGTGGACTAACAGGGAGCCATCTCTGGAAAAATATCCAAGATGTGAATTCATATAGTCAGCTACCAATCTCAAAAACTATGTATTGCTCTCTGTCTGTGTAAGAAGTAATACACACACGCACGTGTACACACATGCACACAAATACATCCGGAAAAGAAGGATGGAATGCGCTGCAACAGATTGCTATCATTGCGGTAGTGAGAATCCATGGTTCTGTATTATTTTTTTAAACGTTCTATCACGATCCTGTATTACTACTTATATAATCAGAAACAACAATAACAAGTATGGAATGCTTTACAGGACAGTTTAAGTTTTTCTTCTTTTGGCTTGTTAGCAGTTACTTCTATTGTGATCATAGAAAACACAGTGACAGAGGTTATACCATTCATGGGACACAGCATTTGTGGGTCCTCTGGAGACCTCATGCCACCATGTTTGAAGCTAAAAAGAAGACTATAGAAGAAAAGAATGGCTACTCTTCCAAAATGAAACTCATCAGGGTGTGGTATTATAATCACTTTATAATATAATTTATCACAAGGAAAACCAATGTATGTTCCTTGATGAGTTTTGTAAGACTAGTCCTATGTACGAATATACCATGTATCCTAAAGCAGCATTGCCCAAAGTGTGATCTGCAGCACAAACTGCTACCAATCCATAGAAAGAAACTGAGAATATCAGAATCATTTAGAGCAAGCGGACGTTACCAAGACTGTATTATATTTTATTTCTGTGACATACTGAAAACTTTTTTTCAAAAATCAGTGGTTCACACAGATCATTTGAAAAACACTGTAATACAAGGAATAAAATTCAAAATAAGGAATGAGAGACTATGGAATAAAACTGAGAAGGGCTGCCTGAGGGTTTGCATGTGGATATCTGTATATATGGGTTGAAGTGTGCAAACCACTCAAGCGCCCTTCATGTATTAATAGTTTGTACTGTGCATCAGGCCCCCTACTTAATACGTTACTTCTATTATGTCTCTTGATCCTCCAGGAACTCTGTGTGGTGAGTGCATTTTAGGCCCCTCTTTTCTGGCCCAAAGTAGATTTCCCCACAAAATGGCAGTTATCAGAAGAAAGACCTGATTTAAGTTTTCACTCTCAGCCCACTGACCCCCTGTTGTCAGAATGGGCTCGAGCTCCGTGAGCCAAGTTCCCTCCAAATCCTGTGAGCATGGAGCAACCCGTCGCCTCCCCAAGAGTCACACTCAAGTTGAGGCCAGTGCACTGCCCTGCTGCTCAGGGAATTGACAGATTTATAGCCCTGCCTTCCTTTTCAGTGCGGACACGCGGCTTCTCTTCCAACAAGCAGACTTAGATGTCTGTGTGCGGTTTCCCTGAAATGCGAGCACTGCTGGCGATGCACATCAGAAATGGAAACAATATCACTTGAAGTAGTCCCGCTAGAAGCCCAGGAGCAATCTAACTGCATTAACTCCTCCGTCTGAGTGGAGAAAGCTGAAGAGGGTACATGGCTCGACTGAGCTGAAGGGAAGAAAACAGAGCAGCCATACGCAAGTCCATGGCTGCAAGGAACACGGGAGCCTGAAGAGGTTTTGCTTACTGCCTTCCAATCAATGGCACCAGAGATCAGAGGACATTGAATATTCTGTTGACAGATCTTGTTAAACATTAGCAGTAGGTGAAACAGCTGCTTCCCTTATTTCTGAGGGATTTCTAATATTTTGTTCCCACCTCCTACCTATGGATGGGCTATGGATGACAGCTGCTGTATGTACCAGAATACCCAGTCTGTATTTCTACTAGTGATTTCAAAGCACTGGGCAAGAACTACAGGCTTCCTTTATATTGTTTTCAAAGACTACACTCTACATTTTTTTATTAGAAAATAAACTAAAGTTCAAAGCCTTTTTTTTCAATGTATTATGATAAGTAATGGCCCAATGAGTTATTCCAAAATGGACCTTAGGATTTAGACAATTCTCTCTTTGTACTTGAACCCCAGTAAACCTTATTACCCAGCATTTTGTCTTTTCACAGCCTCGTTGATGCTGTGAATTACATCACATTTTCTAGGTATGGTGTTGAATAGACAGCGTTCATTTATTCAGCACATCATTACTTAGAATTGTCTTCGAACACAGCTGTTAAGCTGTCCTAAATGGTCTGTGGGGTTTCCTTCAATCTCATGGACCCACCAGGAGGGTGGACCTAGTATTTTCCCCACTGGCAGGGAACTGAGTATGTAGAAAAGTAACTTGCCTAAGACATTAGAATCACAAAAGTTGTTCTTAGTCTCTATAAGTAATTTAAGTTTTGTTAGTTAGATAATGCACATGAAAAGTTTAGTTACAACTAAGTGGAATTGAAATGTGTGTGTGTGTGTATATCTGTATATACGTCAACCCTATAAAATATGGTAGATAATCTAGTCTAGATAATGCAATGAAGGTAAGACGTGGGGAATGTGTTTCCCAACTTTCACAAAATACTGGGGATCCCCAAAGAATGTATCCAAGGGAACACTGTGGTCCACGTTGCTCAAGCAGTAGTTCTCCGTAATCAGAAGTGTCTGGGCACGGATGGTAACCACTCTGAGCACCTCCTGTAATTGCAGAAGTCAAATGTGACTTGTATTAATCTTTTGTTATCAGTATATATTATTACAATTTTAATGTGTTTTTTTTCCTTTCTTAAAATGTATATACATTTTTTGGCACCCTCTATATATATCCAGTAGAAATATAAAATATCCGATAAATGAATGGACAAACTAGAGTATGATATGATATATGATATGATATGAACTCTGAGGTCTTCCTCCTAAACCTACGGTTCTTGAACTTCTGATTGGGATAATCAAGGAAAGCTTCCTGAAAGAGGTAGAATATGAACAGAAATTTGAAGGAACTTGATTGTCGGAGTTGGGGAAGTAGAGGCTTCTGGGAAACAGAACAGGGAAACAGAAAAATGGAAATATTCAGAGAAGTTATGGCTTGGGTGGGAAATGTCCATGAAAGAGATTAGTGCAAGTAAAGTAAAGCACTAGATCGGGGTCAGGTAATGGACAGCTAGAAAAACAAAACAAAACAAAACAATATGCTTGGTAGGAACAAAAGTTTCTGAACTTGCAGGTATCATGCTCATGGTGGTTTAGGGAAGAATTTTGACGGATGTGAGTATTATGAATTATGGTGGAAGCTTGGGAGAGATCTGCAGGGAGAGAAACAGGCCAGGTAGCCATTGTTCTTGTATCGCATATAGGTAAACCTACATAGGGTGGAATGTATAGGGATGGAAAGATCCAGATGTGTGATACACATATGAGTGAAATCAACACTCAGCATGGCTTAGCGGTCACACACGCTGGTTCTTAACTAAGTTCAAAACGTCTTCTGTTACTTGCTGGACTTGTGGTCTTAGACAAGCTACTGAACCTCTCAGAGCCTCTATGGAGCTGCTGGTTTGAGGTTTAAGTCATGCTGAATCACTGAGTCTGCCCATAGGAAGGACGTATCTGGAGTATGACAGAGTGGTCAGACTAGGATAACAATTCAGGGCCTAAATGACCAAAGATGCCATCCCACCAGCAGTTTCAAAATGTTGGTAAAAGTAATATATTGACTTACCAAGTGTCAAATGAAAATTACATAGATATCTCATAGATGTAATTTCTCAGGTGCTAAGAATACTCATGGGGGACTGATGTAGTACTTCACTGGGTAGAAAGAAAAATTAAATAGGCATTCCAGGTGAGCGTGCAGGTGTGAGCACAGCTTGGAGACAAGAATGTTCCTTGTGCATTTCAAAGAGCAAGGAAACCATTTTAATAAAATGCAAGAAGATAAGGCTCTATGTCAATGTCCATCAGCTTTTTTTTTCTTTGTTTATTTGTTCCTTTTTTGCTTTCAGTTTTTATCCCACATATCAGTGAAATCGTATGGTGTAGACAATAGTTTAGTGGTTACCAGAGGGTGGTGGGGGAGGGTGTTGATAAACGAAGGTAAACAGGGTCAAACATATGGTGATGGAAGAAGAATTGACTCTGGGTAGTGAGCACACAATGAGATATATATAGATGATGTATTACAGAAGTGTACCCTTGAAACCTATGTAACTTTACTAACCATTGTCATCCCGATAAAATTTGTTGTTTTTTTAAAAAGGAAATACATAAATACATGAAACAAAAAATAATAATAAAATAGAAGAAGCTAAGCTTCCAAAGGGAGGTTGGGGGCAGATTAGAAATGGCTTTGAATTGGCAGATTTAGCAAGTAAAAATACAAGATACTCAGTTAAATTTGAATTTCACATAAACAATAATTTTGCTTGGATCACACTATGCTAAAAAATTACTTGTTTATGTGAAATTCAAATTTAACTGGGTATCCCACATTTTATCTGGCAGCCTTCCATTGAATGCCATGGGAAGGCAATGGGACTGAATTTTCAATCTGAACCATTTAAAGTGTATTTAGCAATGGAGTAACATGATGAAACAATTTTTAGGATGATTAATTTGGTATTCAGGACAGAGGAGGAGAGACTGGGAATAAGGAGGCTAGTTGTGATGGTCTGGGAGCAATACAGGTGAGAGCTGATGAGATTTCCCCTGCCCCCAACCTTCTTTTGAACCAGGTTTTCATAGTGCCCTGTCACCCCTGTTGTTCCTTATGCCAGATGTCATCTATACCTTTGCAGAACATCTAAAGACCTGAACAAGAGTCCCTTGAACCCAGCATTTTCCATGTCTTGAGGGATGAAGTTTCTCCTCAATACAATTTCCTTTTTTTTCCTTTTTAATCCCCTTCCTTTGGGCAAGAAGAAGCATTCTCTTAACATGGCTGTCCCATATTGAGTGAAATCACTTTTCTGAAATGGAAAGACTGGCCTATTTTCTATTCAAGTGAAGGTGTAGAGGTTTGAAAATCCAGGTTCAGATGAATTTCCAGTCTCTTTTCTTGCTTGTACCAGTACTTTCTTGCTATGCATTTTCAGAAGTTTCCAGGGAGGAGCTCAAGGGGTCCACACCAGAAGTTACTGACCATTTTTACATGGTCCCCTACCTATTTGCCACTAATCACTCTGTGGCTCCAGTAGGTGGGTCAAGTTAGGCGAGTACCCTTTTTGCTCCACTTCTGCACCTGCAAGGATTGGCATGAATCTAGGGAGCTGGGGGAACTGGGACCTGAGAAACAAGGCAAGTCCACAGGTGACCACAGTCATGATGCTTACAGGAGACGCATACCATGCTTGAAGAAGAAGTGCCAAGGAGAAGGCACACATGGTGAGGGTGCTCCCTGAAGACTGAAGCTGAGGCATAAGAATTAGAGCTCACAAGTGAGAAGTGAGGTGTCAGAGTGGCTTGTAAGCTCAACCTGCTTGTGGTTGTGCAGGAAGCTTGGCAAGAGGAAAAGTGGGGTGAAGTCTGTCCTGATCCCTTTGCCAAGCAGTTTGCTGTCATAGTTTGCATCCAACAGGAAGAGACACCTTTTTCTTATTAGCATATAGGTGCCCTAGAGGCTAACAGTAGGACTGGATAGAGAGTAAGGTTTGTATCCTGGCTAGTTGTTGGACCATACACTCTGATACTTGACCATCCTGAGCCTACGTCTCTTTAAGCGCAAAATAGGATAATAACAGTGCCTACGTAGGTTCATTCTGAGGGTTAATATGATTGATAAACTGAAAAATGCTTCTCACAATGACTAGAACATAGCTGCAAATAAATAATAATCACTACCACAAAAATCCTAATGCCAGCCACATATACTGTCTATACAGAGCTATTCAGGAGTCACGTCAGAGGGCTTGAAGGCAGATTTAACTTTCCTTCATAAAGTCAGTGGTTGGCAAATATTTTCTAGAAGGGCAAAATTGTAAATATTTAAGGTTCTGTGGGTCATATGTCTCTGTCACATATTTTCCTTCTTACTAAACAACCCTTTAAAAATGAAAAAAAGGAAGAAAAAAAAAAAGAAAAGAAAACATTCTTAGCTTGTGAGCCATACCAGAACAGGCTGCAGACCAGATTTGGCTCATGGCCTATAGTTTGCTGATTCCTGATAATGGTAAGTCAGAGAGGACAGGAGTCTATGAGTTTGGAAATTTGGGGTACCTCTGATTGTAGCCTGCACGAAGATAGAACTCAGCAGTTGCTTGCCCTCAGACCTCAGCCCAGCCCTTGTCGTGGGTGAAAGTATAGATTTTTAAGTTGTCTGTTTGGCTCAAGATCAGATGTCCCATCACAATTGTCAGCACGTTATACGTGCTTAGGAAAAACTTTTGAGAGAATGGAGTGAAATGATTTCAAGTTTTTTTTTTTTTGAGCTGGAATCCTTCATCTGTAAAATGCAGAGAACAGTGTTGTCAGGAATCAATGAGATACTGTGTAAAGTGTATGCATTACAGTGTCAGTCACATAATGACAATCTCATCATTAGGTTCCAATGTCACCTTTGCAACGTGTGCTTAGGTATCATTTCAAGTTACTGTAGCAATAGGCAGATTTGACATGAAAGAAAAAAATTTGAAGATCTAAGGATTGACTGACTGAAAGTACAGAAACACTCGCCTTATCCATCTGGAAGAGTATAGTTATCTCAGAATGATGGTAATTTCTTCTTTTTGAAAAAACAAAAGACCTTTTGAGAAAGTCACTGTCTACTCACGCTGAGTGTGGATATGTCTTTACTAGCTCTCATGACCTTTGTCCTATCTTCCTTGGCACACTGCAAAGATTAAAAGCATAGGCGATCCTTGGGGAAAGGTGCTCTTACAACCCAGGTGTGTGTGCAGCATTAACATGAAATGTGTAAGCATAAAGACCACAAATGACACAGAGGCTTTCCTGAGGAGTGGGATACAGTGGATCACCAGGCAATTCACACTGTAACATACCTCTTTGATGTGCTTGTGGAAGAATAAGTGGTGAAAACAAAGCCATGGTATCTGAGTTAGAAAGCAAGCAGTCAGCTGACGTTTCAGGAGGAAGGGAACTTTTCAAATGTTGTAGGATACTGCAAGATCATGGGAAGTTTCCCACTGGGAGGCAATACTTACAGTTCAAACCTGTCAGCCTATCTCTCGGTTGCCCCATCAATTGTCCCATCAGCAAAATGGGACAATTGGACCTAACCTAGCTGGTGGCAGAGTTTTTTTGTGAATTGCTTTCAGGTAAATATCCATGAATAGATAATGATACTTTGTTTTTCTTTTTTCCTATTAAATTTATTGGGGTGACATTGTTTAGTAAAATTATATAGGTTTCAGGTGTACATTTTATAATTCATCATCTATATGTTGCATGTGTGTTCACCACCCAGAGTCAGTTCTCCTTCCATCACCATCTATTTGATCCTCTTTTCCCTTTTCTACCAACCCCTCTTGCCCCTTACCCTCTGGTAACCACTAAACTATTGTCTGTATCTATGAGTTTCTGGCTTTTTGTTTGTTTGTCTTGTTCCTTTGTTGCTTTCAGTTTTATATCTCACATATGAGTGAAGCCATATGGTTCTTTACTTTTTCTGTCTGACTTATTTTGCTTAGCATAATAATCTCAAGATCCATCCATGTTGTTGCAAATGGCAGTATTTCATCTTATGGCTGAGTAGTATTCCACTATGTATGTATACCACAACTTATTTATCCAATCATCTATCGAAGGACACTTTGGTTGTTTCCACATCTTGGTCACCATAAATAAAGCTGCAGTGAACATCGGGGTACATGTATCTTTACGGATAAATGTTTTCATATTTTTTTAGTAGATTTTTCAGAGAGAGATTGCTGAATCATATGGTAATTCTGTTCTTAATTTTTTTGAGGACGTTCCATACTGTTCTCAACAGTGGCTGTACCAATTTACCTTCCCACCAACAGTGTATGAGGGTTCCTTTTTCTCTACAGCGTCTCCAACATTTGCTATTATTTGTCTTCTTGATGATAGCCATTCTGACTGGGGTGAGGTGATATCTTATTGTGGTTTTGATTTGCATTTTACTAATAGCCAGTGAGGTTGAGCATTTTTTCATGTATCTGCTGGCCATTTGTATGTCTTCTTGGGAGAAGTATCTGTTCATGTCCTTTGCCCATTTTTTAATTGGATTGTTTGTTTTCTTTTGTTGTTGTTGAATTGTATGAGTTTTTTATATTTTTTGAATATTAGCCCCTTTTCAGAAGCATTGTTTGCAAATGTCTTCTCCCAATCGGTTGGTTGACTGTTTTATTGATGGTTTCTTTTGCTGAGCAGAAGCTTTTTAGCTTGATATAGTCCTATTCATTTATTTTTGCTTTTACTTCTCTTGTCCTTGAGGTCAAATTCATAAAATCCTCTTTGAACCCAAGGTACAAAAGTTTAGTACCTACCATGTTTCCCTGAAAGTAAGACCTAACCAGACAATGAGCTCTAATGCGTCTTTTGGAGCAAAAATTAATATAAGACCCAGTCTTATTTTACTATAATATAAGACTGGGTCTAATATAATATAATATAATATAATAATATAATACAAGACCAGGTCTTATATTAATGTTTGCTCCAAAAGACGCATTAGAGCTGATTGTCCGGCTAGGTCTTAATTTTGGGGAAACACAGTATGCTTTCTTCTATGAAGTTTATTGTTTCAGGTATTATGTTTAGGTCTTTGATCCATTTTTGAGTTAATTTTGGTACATGATGACAGATAGCCATCTGGTTTCTTTCTTTTGCATGTGGTTTTCCAGTTTTCCCAGCACCATTTATTGAAGAGGCTGTCTTTTCTTCACTGTATGTTTTTGTCTCCTTTTTCAAAAATGTTCTGCCCATATACATGGGGGTATATTTCTTGGTTTTCAATTATGTTCCATTGATCTGAGTGTCTGTTTTTCTGCCAATACATGCTGTTTTGATTACTGTCATTTTGTAGTACAAACTGAAGTCAGAGAGTGTGACACCTCCAGCCTTGTTCTTTTCCCTTGGGATTGCTCTGGCTATTTGGGGCCTTTTGGGATTCCATAGAAATCTAATGATTTTTTTGTTCTATTTCTTGAAAAATGTCATTGGGATTTTGATGGGGGTTGCATTAAATACGATGATCCTTTAAGACACCAAACATTGTAGGTAAATGAAAACCACATTTGAGAACATGTGTAGTTGGAAAGGTGATTTTAAATAATTGAGCCATATTTATCCTCTATTTTTGAAATGAGATTCTGAACTCAGCTGGAATTACAAGTCTCATCTGATACTTTGAACTTAATAAAACTTAAATAGGCTCATTTAAGCGAAGTACAGAGCATCGTTCATTTCCCAGGTTCAGCCAGTTTGCCCGCTGGATTGACTGGTGAGGTCCTGATTGGATATGGTTCCCGTTGACTCATTTCTCTGTTGTTGATAATTAAAAGCTGTCTGGCTTTATTCTCCCTTAATGGTAAGTGAAAGGGTAATGTCTGCCAGACTCCCCATTCACTTGGTGTTTGTAACAGTGCAGTCTTGATATCATCAACAAATTTTCAACTGGAGATCCTGGTAACTGAGTATCCGTTTAGATAGGATATTGGTGTTTTGCATCTGCGAGCTGATAATCATTCTCAAAGACAATTTGAAAACAACCCTCAGTGTAAATGGATAAATTGGCATAGATGACCTTATCCTCTCATTCCAGCTTTGAAAAACAGAAACTTCTATAAGTAGGTAGAAAACACCATCTATCAATTGCAGTTTCCAGAGGTCTCTGGGACAATTGCAAGTGCCTAACTTCAGGCTGGAAGAAAAATCATCATGAAGAAACAGGAGGCAGAATGATAGTTAGCTTCTCTGTAGTCTTAGTATGTTTTGTTCTGGTTCTTGGAGACTTCCCTGCATTATGGTTTTAATCGTCTCGATCAGCACTATTAGAATCACAAGATGTCATCCTAAGAAAACGATAATCCCATCGTCATTATGTTTCAATGTCACCTTTGTCAGCTTGTGCTTAGCTATCATTTCAAATTACTGTATCAATGCTGTAATTAGATATAATTTGTGATATGACCAGCATTCACAGGTGAGTGGTTTTCAAAAAATCCCACACAACTGAAATAGTTTATTATTATAGATCTTTTCTTTCAGAACCAAATATGTTTAATGTGGGCTTTCACTTGAGAAATAGTCCAAATTAAAATGTTACATTTTATGAATACAGCATGACTTAATATTTATGACTCGAATATTATAGCCGGTGTGTGTGTGTTTGAAGTAGTGAAACCTCTATTCCATTCTCTACAGATTTGTGTTTTTTGTTTGTTTGCTTGTTTGTTTGTTTGTTTGTTGGTTTTTTGGTGGTATTTTTTTACTACAATGGCATATGGAGGTTTTTTTAGGATTGTCCTCATGCATGTAATTAATGAAACTCAAATGTGTCTCTTTTGCTAGTCAAATTCCTTATTGAAATGGACTGCGCTATAATGATTTCTATTATTTCATTGCACAGAATCACAGGTTTAAGATAGTTCTCATTCTATTAAGTTTTCTTTCAAACCAAGATAAGACTAAGATGTAAGAGAAAAAGGAAAGTGATGATTGAAGAGTGGTTTTCTCCCTTCCCTTACGGGAAGAAGTCGAGGTTAAAAAGTAGGACCGGTTGATTAAGCATAAAAGTGATTCATGACTTATGACATCTCTTTAACATTGAAGGGAAAAAATGCTTTCCCTCATTGAGTTCTTTCTTCTATATGCAAAATATTGACACATTACTATTATATCAAACAAAAGACTTCCTTCAGAGAGATAATTTTATAGAGGGGCTGGTATCATGTGATCTTATTAATATTTATGAAATATGATAATAATATGGAAAAGGGGGAACTGGAATACAGCCCTATCTTTCTAGACCCTATTCATTTCAGCTTCAAAATGTTTTTTCATTTCACACATCAGACGCTAATTAGCAAATATCTAATTAGTGTTAGAAGATTAATCGCTCATGGGAGTTGTTGAGGCTTTGAGCTTTCAAGCATGCAAAAACAGTGCCACTTTAGGTGCATTTGTTAAGGTACAGTAACTTTAAATGATACAACTTTTTTCTGAAAAAAATTTAAGTTGCAGCAGTAGAGTAAAATTAGGTTCCAGGAAAAAGAGAGAAAGGGATACACAACTGAAAAGATAAAAATGACACTATGGAGAGGCACATATTCAGTCCATCCCCATATGTTAGCCAAGAGCCTGCTCTGTTTTGGGCACTGTAGGAGGCCTTCACAAAAGTCAGAATATCATACGTTACAGCCCTTGACCTCCATATGCTTGGAGATTTAAAGGAAGAGTTTGCAAACTAGGCTCCTGGGCCAAATTCAGTCAGCCTTGTGCTTTTGTATGGCTATAAGTTAAAAACGATTTTTTTTTTTAACATTTTTAAATGGTTGGGGGAGAAAGACAAAAGAATATTACATGACACATGAAAATTCCATTTTAAATTAAAAATTCAAATTTTAGTGTTCATTAAAAAATAGTTTTATTGAACAAAGCCATGCACATGGGTTTAAGCACTGTCTACGGCTGCTTTTGCCTACAATGGCAAAGGAGTAGTTCCAACAGAGACCATATGGCTCTCAGAGCCTAAAATATTTACTCTCTGGCCCTTTACAGAAAAAAAATGGCCTACCACTAATTTCAAAGCTAAATGTTTTTATATAGTCAACCTGGTTGGGGAGTCAAGTAGACCAATCAATTCCGTAATGTGTTAGCTGTGTGACTTTGGGTAGGTGACTTAAAATTTTTAAGCCTCAGTTTATAATATAAGAATTATGCATCTTTTCATAGATATATGAAAATAGAGGCTTTGAAGAATTAAATAGGATTACTTAAAGACAGTACCTCACCTGGTACCTGACTCATGGTAGATTATTTGTAAAAAGTATTCCCCTGGCCGCAATTCTCTCCAAGATACAAAATAAAGTTAGGTTTCTTTATTAGTTTCCCCTCTCGCCCTTCTTAAAACGATTTCTTAATGGAAGGGTGAATGGACCAGAACCAGGGGCAGTACTATTTTTTCCACTTCATGAATAAGATAGAAAAAGGGATAGACACTAAGCTAAAATGATCGCACTGGAGATTTTCTGCTTCTAGTATTATGGTACCTTGTTCCCCTCTTGTCCTCCAATTTCCCTTAAGCATCAATTCCCTCTTCTAATAAAACCTGAACAAAGTTCAATAGTAGCCAGGAGAAATTTATTATTGGTGTAAGTTCTAATGATGTTGTCTTATTTATTTATTTATTTTACTCATAAAAGTCTCTGTTGATATGCAATTCCTATTTACAATTCATAGCTGTCACATCTTTCATTTAAGTATACACATATTAAATGTAATGATGAGTAACTCATTAAATGCCACCGGGATCTTATCTTTTATAAAGAAAATTTGTTTTGTTCAGAGGGTGAAGTTTATTGTTTTGGTTTTTTTGGGGGGAGGTAAAGTGAAAACTTTAAAAACCATTCTGTAAGCTGAAAAATCTGTTTCATAGCAGCAGGGATTTTAATCAAAGCACATACACACACACGCAAACACACAAAGCCATAAAGTTCACTGATGTAAAAGGTAAAATTGGCTTCTACAATCAATAGATCTACATTGAAATTTGGCCATCATTCAAATTGTTTTATATGTTCTTGGGAAATAAGATAGCAAACTAATAAAGGTGTTTCAAGTGAACTTTAAACTGAAGAAATAATGGACTTCATTTCCTCTCTCTTAAGGTTACACGCAACATGAATGCATTGTCTCTAAAACAATATGCATCAGGAAAATACTTTGAAATTATATTGGTTTTAGGTGATTGATACAGAAGTCAATAATTGGAGGAATGGGATCGTGGTCGCACAGTGCATGTAATCCCATGCCGTGAAATACAAATAGGAATCGCTTTTGGCGGTCGCTATAGTTGGGACGCACAGGGAAAGCTGCTGTCCTGGTGTCCATACCCCACTGTACTCACTGCTCACTCTGTGTGCTCAACGTGCCCACTCTGTGTGGAGATGCTCTGGGCAATCGGCAAGTTGTGTTCAGAGAGAGTGGCAGCTGGGGGCACGAGTGGGTGGGTGACCTAGCATAAATAGAAGGACTTGCCACCAGTGCATGAGGTGAGCCAGAAGCCTTGAACTTTCTCACCAGGATGTTTTGTTCTACCGTATTCTGAAAGCTAAATAGAGAAGAAGGAAGGAAAGTGATGTAACTACAAATAGAGAAAATTGGTCACAGAGAATGTCCATCCCGATCAGGCAGGCCATTTAAGATGTTTTTCAATAGTCTCCCTATATTTGAACTCTGTGGAGTTTTATGAACATCGTCTGGTGCCCAGGAGCTTAGAAGCCAAAAAACATGCTCCCTCTGAATCTTGTACAGCAGAATCTTTCCTTGCCTCTTCCAACCAAGGTGGTGGTTTGCTGACAATTATTGGAGTTGGTTGGCTCACATTGCCCTACTCCAATCTCTACTTCTGTTGTCAGTGGGGCTCTCCCTGTCTTCACATCATCTTATGAGGACACAAGTCATATTGGATGAAGGGTCTACCCTAATCCAACACAATCTTATCTTAATTATATGAATGACATCTGCAATGACCCTATTTCCAAATACAATCATATTCTGAGATACTGGGGGTTAGGACTACAGCATATCTTTTAGGGGGACATGATTCAATCCATAACTCCATTGGTATGGTTGATTGTATTTTATAATATCTAGAATCAAGGAGTAACTCAGTACTGGGAGGAGGGTTGGATTCCAGAGAGATTAATTCCCCTTCTAATTCAACATGTATTGACCCTTTCATGTGAATAGATACATAAATGTTTTATAATTCCGTGATCTTCTGGGCATGGAGTCCAGGAGAGAATGTCAGCAGAGAATGTGATATTTATGTGTGGCATGACAGAAAAGCCACAGAAGATGGTATTTTCCTGAGCTGTGTCTTTTAAAGTATCCTGTTACATAGCATGGCTATCGATGATACCACTGAGCATAATAATGGCAAGAACGCATTTAAAATGTCACGTTATAATTTGGAAATATTGATGGCTGCCATAGGATATGTGTAGTTTCAATTGTTTAAAGGGGTGGTTTTTGCATCATCTGCCCTGGAACTCATCAGAGGCACTTTTATTCTATTGCCTATGTAATCATGCCCTGGGAGTTAGAACATGTAGACCTGTCTATCTAGGTATATGTTTATATCTAGCTGTGTCTATGTATTTATTCACTCATTTATTCATTCATCATTCAGTCTTTCATTTAACAAGTGTAGACTGAGTGCCTACTGGGAGACTAGGGAATCAGAAACAGTGAAATAATAATGAAACAGTTTGCTTCCCTGAACTCATGGAGCTGATATGCAAGAAGAAAGCATCAAATTCAAAAATGATAATAAATATACAGCAAAAAATAATGCAATCTCGGGCAGTAGAATGTGCTATAAAGGAATTGGGAGATAGAATTATTATTTGTTCAAATAACTCTAGGCATCATGTGAAAGCATATTATACGAAGGTTTGTTCTTTTCTAATAGTGGCATCCAAATATCTAGTACACCATCACCAAAAGTGATGTAGCCATTGTTCAGTGACCCTTTTCAAATTATCGGAAATATTTTCTAATTGATGCCGATTGATTTCAATAGAGTTTATTGTAACTGTTATTCTACGCAAAGAACATGGATTTTGGATTCTGAAAAACCTGGGTTTGAACTGAGAATTGGCAGTGTGGTTATTTACTCTTTTCGTGTTTAATAAATGTTCTCATTAAATTAATATAATAATGTCCAATTGTTAGGTTTCCCTAAAGCTTACAGGAGATGACATGTGACACTGCCAACCATGATCTTCGGCAAATAACACGTATTTTTACATGTTTTTTTTTTTTTTTTTTTTTTCCTGTAATTTCATTCAAGCAATTTGGCCTTTCTGATGGTCTTTTGAAATGGCCACTTAAAAAATAATCTTATGATGACAGATCAGTAAAGATCCTCTTCTCTAAAATGATACCTCTCAAGCACCTGTGCATGATGGAAGCCCAACACTGAGAGCATGGTCTTGCTGGATAAACGTATTTTCAAAAAGATTTCATTGTTAATCTTCCCAGATAAAGAAAACAGCCATCGTTAATTTTTACATCTTCAAAAATGTATGACTTTTTGATGGTGTATTATGTAATATATCAAATGCAATAAAAGAGCAATAACAGAAACCACTTACACTGAACTCTGATTTATGGTTTCACATAATATCTATGGTTTTCTACCTTTATGGTGCATCCAAACTTTGGGAATCTTTAAAAAGCCCTTGGTGAATACCCTGCATTAGGGCTGCATTGTATCTTCCTAATTTGGGTACAATAATCTTAACTATACGAGGTCGGACAAGTAAGTACACGAACTTGTTGCCAAAATGTTGCTAACTTTTTTGACATCAGAAGGATTATTCATTATGGATTTGTATCAATGGACAGTTAACCAAGTTTACTATTTGGAAGTGCTGAAAAGGCTGTGTGAAAAAGTTAGACGACCTGAGCTTTTCGTCAAAAATTAATTCATGGCTCTTGTGTCCTAATGGTGCACCAGCTCAGACAGCACAGTCTGTGAGGGAGTTTTTAGCCAGTAAACAAAGAACTATATTGGAACACCCTCCCTACTCACCTGATCTGGTCCCCAATGACTTCTTTCTTTACCCGAAGATAAAGGAAATGTTGAAAGGAAGACATTTTGATGGCATTCAGGTGACAGCTATGATGTCCATTCCAGATAAAGAGTTCCAAAGTTGATTGAAGGGTGAACTAGACACTGGCCTCGGTGCATAGCTTCCCAAGGGGAGTACTTAGAAAGTGAGCATAGTGATATTCAGCAATGAGGTGTGTAGCACTTTTTCTAGGATGAGTTCGCGAACTTTATTGTCAGACCTCATATCTTTTGCACAGACTGTTGGATAAGGCCACCTTTTGCACCCTCCATGAGTAAATCATGACCACTTATAGACTTAACAGGTCGTACTTGCCAAAAGTAATAATATTGGTAAGGAACAAACTTCGTACTGTCGTGTAGGACGCATCTCCAAGTGTAATAATAATTACTTGCAAATGATGACATTATTAGTAAAAAAGCTATTGGATACTTACCATATGTGAAGCAGCTCATTCAGTGTTTAAACAATCCTATGAGTTAGGAAATATTATAAGCATTTTGCAAATGAGGAATATGAGATCCAGAAAAATTAAATAACGTATTCAAATACGTAGGCTTGAAAGTGGGGAAGCTGAGATCCGAACCCCATTATTCTTCCTCCAATGTTTATATGCTTGCTGGATAGGCCACCTGATAGAGAACCCATGAGCTAAGTGATTTGTGTCACTTGCTGTAGAGCTGGATGTGGAATGCCTTTTATGTTTTCTTTGTTTTAGTATCAGAAGCTAGTGCCTGGTTTTGAAAATATTTCTATATGAAGTGAGTCACTGTCTCCTGGAATTATCCCCTCTCAAGGGCATGATGTTCCCAGGAAACTTATAATGTGAACTTTAGACTGCTGAGGTTTCAATCCCTGAACTAAAAGGAAATCGCAGTTCAAGAAATGGAGCCTCGTGCTCCTGTTAGCTCACACTTCCCCTAGATGACTAACGCGAAGTCTTTGCTAACTGCTGAACTGAACATTTAAGTGACAGAAGGTTGCACAGAAGGTAAATATTCTTTTGAGATGTAAGCCTAAATTAGGAAGGAGCGGGTAGGATTGATCGTGAATGGGTGCCTACATTTGATAGTCTCGTGATTTAGATGTCCTACAGAGAGTTGTTGGCAGGGACGCCAGTTACAAAAGGGAGGGGGCACTCTTCAAGGAGAAATAATGACAACTAAGCATCAGAGAGTCCATGGTCCCTTGGCTTTCTTCCACACTCAAAGAATGAACTAATCTCCCTGTCAACTTCTGTGTGCTAATTTACAATGTGCCACCTTTAGTCCATATTTCTATCTCCTTCCCCATAAATGATACCTCAGTCATCATGCTGGCCTCCTAGTCTGCTTAATAGGGAACAGAGGCTCCACTTATCTCACCTTCCAAGGGGCAGTCGCATTGCACTTGATACGTTTGCAGCATTTCAACCCAAAACACACGGTCATTCTAATGGGACTTATTGGGATCCGCTTATTTTGGTAAACTAGAATCTATCTGGCATTGGATTCCAAATAGAGGTCTTTGCTCATCAGAATCCATTAAGAATAGTGGCATGTGAAGGACAAAGAGTGGTTTTGACATAAGAGCTTCTCAACTACAGTTAATTTTGGAAAATATTTTGAAATATTTATCTTATTTTTTCCAAGTTATCGTAATGATTCATCCCAAAATATAGAAACTATGTTGACTGCATATGTGGAACCATACAATAAATAGTAGAGCTGTCAGGAACTTTCGAGTTTATATATTAGATTTTAAACTGCTCTTTACAGATGTGTAAATTAAAGTTTGGAGAGGTCATATGCCTAGTTCAAGGTCATGTGACTAATAGTAGTCTCTTCTGATATTCACTAAGACCCCAAGATGTGGAAATAGTCACTAAACTCATTTACTCTTGGCACTTTTAATTACTTCTATTTATCTGTTTTATCATATTCCAACATGTTCTTCAAATCCTTCCAATTAAAGGGATGAGGACAAAGGTGGAAACGAGGATAGGAACAAGACTACATTGGCATCTATTAAGACAATTTAACTCAAATCCAAAACTTACATTCAGTTCATCTGGGCACTTTCCCAGAGCAAAACACAGAATGCCCCTCCGTAATTTTAAAACAAGTTAAAGGAGTAAGGACTCTGGCTATTCATTGATTCCTGATTTCTATTCCCAGACTTATCACTCCCCAGGATGAAAGGTTTGAGAGAGTAGATACATTTGTAAAATGACTAGAATAATTTTACCTACCTCAGGGATTCAGTGAGTGTTTAACACCATAAAGGGCTTTGAGATGGTCAGATGAAAGGTGCTTTAGAAGGCAGACGTAATTACTGGATTAGAATTTCAGTGAGTGAGAAAGGCATCGTTTGTGTTGACAGGTTTTTTTCTTTTCCTTATTCCTTTTTCAGTCCTATAGTTCTTTTTTTTGTTTTTTGTTTGTTTGTTTGTTTGTTTGCTTGCTTGCTTTTTTCTTACCAATTTCTTCAATTTTAGATGATGTCCTTGACTTGGTATGGCTCTCATGAGAAGGAATGTGTGTTGGTATAAACTGTCTAGATCCCTTTTGGATTTTTTTCAAATATTTATTTTAGCCTCTTTGAATTTGCAGGGCTAATTTTCCTCATTTCCCATGGTTGTGATGTTTATGAAGTAAAATGGAATCATGTGGGGGCAGTGTTCTGTAACTCAGTATTTATTTCATGTCACAGGGACACACACACACACACACACACACACACACACACACCTCCCTGTATTGGATTGTTTGGAAACCAGACCAGTTTTGTTTCATTCTCCAAAGGTTGCCATCATATCATTAATCTTTCTCAGCCCTTAAAGATGGCCTTTTGCCATATTCTGTCAGAAAACAAGATATAGACCATTTACTTTAAATACCTAAAAATAAAAATGCTGAATCAAATGGTTACACATACACACGAGCTGTCTAATGTATTTTGCAGTTGTTGGAAATCTCTGTGCGTGGGGTGGGGAGAAACAATAGAATTTGCAGTTTGTTGAGAGTGAAACGCTTTATTGCATTAGTTGTAAAATGTTCTTTGCTATTAAAATAAGTAGTGCTAATTAATAAACCTGCAGAACTGTAGGAAAGCCTTTGAACTACCAGAGTAGATGCTTAATTCTTTATCGTAGAATTACCCTTTTGTTTCTGTCTCTCTCTCCTTTCCTGCCTTCCTTTCTTTTTTCCAGAAAATATATATCACATTAGGAACTGTGCTAGTGTCTGTGTTAGTAGTGGTATTTCAATTCAGCCAATCGTGGTAGGGTAATCGTATGGATTTTACCAAGGAATGAATATCAACATATATTTGAGGATAACATCAATCTAAATCTGTAAGCTTTGTTTTACTTCATGTGTGACATTTCCCCATGAGTCAGATGAGCACCGTTATCTAGTACACTTGAACTTTACAAGACTTATGTAAATAGTTGTGTCCTAAAAATAAAGTATATTGGCTCCAAAATGAAAATAAAATTACAAAATCCCAGTTAATTAAGTTTAATTAAATGCCAACAAAGACCTAACTTAAAATTATGTCAACTGGTGAACTGCTGCTCAAGTCAGCTTTTATGTGGTTATATGTAAGTTATATATTTATAGAACCCTTAACTGTTAGATTTCTATATAGGCCTAATAGGGAAGGGTAGAGCTTTCTGCAAAGAAGCAATCTAGGAGCAAAGAGGTCCTGAAGTGTTCCTTTCCAGATGACATTCATTTTCAGACAACTTTGCAGTCATGCCAATTTACATTTGACGTATTTGTATGATCTATTTATAACAAGAACGCGTTACCAGTTAGCAGTATTGGGGTGGGGGGTTATTTTATCAAACACAGTCACTTTGTGATGTGTTAGCTGTTTTTGCGATGTGAATACATTTCCTCCTGCTTTCTCTCTCAACGACAAAGTTGCTGTGAGCCGACTTCGGTTCCATTATACCTCGGTGCATTCATGGGCTCCGCCTTCCACACCATTGCCAGGTGTTAGCATCTTCCCTGAGTAATTTCAGGCATTTTCCTCTGAAAGAAAATGGCTCACTTGGAAGGTTGTGAAAGGCATATCCATGTGGAATTGAGAGGATCGTGTGTTGCGATGTGGTGGGAAGACTTGCCAGAAATTGCCCGTTTCGGGCTGATGATGCAAAGCTAGACATCTGTTAAATTAACATCTACCTAACGTTTTGCCTTCAGTCAAATGCATTTTTTACAAAAGTTAAATCTCTCCCACTCTCTCCCGCTTTCTTTTTTTTTTCCCACTGTCAAAACAATCTGTCACAAGATATTTAATTTCTGTGTAATGGGTTACTTAAAGAAACTAGCATATGGTGCAGTGAAAGCACCTAGCTACAAGCGACAGGCAACGGTGCATACTGCTGGTTTGCTTTTCTCCTGAAGCATATTGTGCCCTGCATAGATTTTGGGATGGTGTGGGATTCCCTCGGCTTTGATTTACACTCTTGCCAAGGTCTCTCACAACTCTTGCCTTCTAGGATCAAAATGTTAGTGTAAATATTCTTGTTTCCCCCAAGAAGTCAGAGATCACCTTCTATTTTGGTGCAGTGGTGGGTCAATGTATGGCTCTAACGGTTTCAGTGAGGGAGAAAGAGAAGCCTCATTATGCACAAAGCTTCGCACACCCCTGCTTGGGGCCAGACACTTGTTAACAGCACCGAGCTCTTCTGTAGCCTAGCTCTTCGCTCTAAAAGGGCTGATCTTTGGCACTGTGACAACACTCGGGACACCCTGCTAAACCATTCAATCTCTGCCGGTCCGAGTAATTTCTACACAACAAATAACCTCCTGATACAGTGGAGCTGCCCTCTTGTTGGGGGGAGAAGATTCTAAAGCCACTGTCACCATGGAGAGCACAGATTCAGGATGATCAAAATGGTCTATGAACCCCCCTGGGACCATCCATGAAGTACCATGAAGTGTGGTTACCTCCTCCTTCAGAAACACATAGGCCTTTATGTACAGTCAAGTGTGAATTGCTTATTAATTCAGCAAATAGTGTTTACTATGTGCCAGGTACTTTTCCAGGCCCTGGCAATGACGTGAGCAAGAAGTACATGACTGCTGCTCTCAGTGTGTTCACGTTCCCATGAGAGAAATACAGTAAACACATAAGCAGTAAGCAACCTGTAAGCAAAACATAAGGTTATAGATTATTTTATTAGCAAGAAAACAAATATACATATAAATGCACATCTTTTACAATAAACTAATGAATCCATAAACAAAATATAAGTTTACAGATTATTTTACTAGCTATAAGAATTAAATCTCACTTTGTGGAGTTATAGATATAAATAATATCTAAATAAACACATAAATATATAAGCTCTGAGGATATTCTATCTCTCTCTCTCTCTCTATCTATCTATCTATCTATCTATCTTTCTATCTTTCTATCTATCATCTTACCAAGAGCCAGTCATCAATTTTGAGTAAGTTAAATGATTGTACAAACCTACTCCATTGTGTACCTTCTTTGAGGAGAAAAATGTTCATTTCTATGAAATTTGAAAGGTCTCCAGCTTGTTTGTTATTGGGACTGCTAATAATAGCAACCTCTGTGGGTGCTGGTTTAAAAGTGAGGGTTCCCAAGTAGGGGGTTGACCTCTAGGTCATTGGTGAGGAAACAGGAGGATGGGGCAGACTCCTTCCAGCGATGCACAGAAGACACCAGCTCCTTAGTGACTGATCTGTAATTGCTCATTCACTGAACAGCTATGTTGGGGGTTTTCTGGGGAGAAGAAGCATGATATAGTACCTGCAATATTATTACTTATTAATCGAAATTCTCAAGTGCCCTAGAAAGTATCTCTAGGCCTCTGTTAGTGCAAAGCTATCATAAATGAATGTGCTCTGTAAAATCCTTGGTCCACTCGTGCCAAATAGCTTGTGATGGCTGTGTTATTAATCAGAATTTGATAAAGTTCTAAAGTTCAAGTAGATGTACATATGTATACATACAGATATATACAGACACACACACATATATATATATATATATATATATATACACATACACATATATATATGTACACTGAGGTATTCATTAGGAAGAGTCAAGAGGCTATAGTATTTCTTTTTGTTATCAAGAAATTCCAATTGTCACATTTAACTTTATTTTTGAGATTTACAATTCACATGATTCTTATTTTGATTATCTGTAGCCTCTAATATTGGTCTCTGATTTTTGAAGCACTGGTTAGGAAGCCATCATATTTAGCTAAAGCCAAATGCTACTGAGATTATTAAGAACCAAAGATGAGCTCTTATCCCTTTACGCCCCACAAAATAAGGGGTCGTGTTAACATCGGCTAACAAGTACAAAACCCATTGGCATTGGAGGAATTTGCTGCTTTGGGCATGTAAATGACCAGCATGTTCTGTAAATATTTGTTGTACATAAGACTGAGATGTCTTCCCTCACTGTCTTTAGAGAAATCAAAAGTGACAAATAAGAGAATTTCATTCTTAAACATCCTAACAACATATCCCCTCTGGCGTCCTGAGATTCATTCATTTGACAAATACTTAATAAACATCTACAAAGTGACAAGTACTACAAAGTGGCAGTACTGCCCTCCAACTTTTTTGGACAACTATTATTCATCTTGACTCTAACACAGGAAGGACATTGCTCTGAAACTGCCTTGATAGGTGTTGGTGTGTAATAAATGATAAGTTAATAATAAATGAATGAAAGAATGAATGAATGAATGAATGAGCTACGGTTCCTGCTCCATGGAACAGAATTACAGTCTAGTAGAGAAACAAGACATGAATCAAATAAGCAACAAACAGAAATATAACTGCAAGCTAAGGAAAAACACTTTGAAAGACAGAAACATGGTTTCAGGGAACACCTACCAAAAGATGCTAGCCAAACTTGTTGGAATCAGGGATTTCTCTGAGGAAGTGAGTAATGAGCTGAACACTAACGGATGGAGAGTGAGCCATGTAAAGAGCAGAGAAGACTGTTTCAGACACACAAAACAACATGCGCCTGGCCCAGAGGTACCAGAAAACACAAGGGTTGATGCGGCAAGAACACAGATTAGGGGAGAACGGTAGAAACTGGGCTGGAGGGACACACAGGAACCGAAAAAATAGACGAACGTCAGTAAATAATCCTCATTTTTCAAAAGCAGATTCGGAATCTATAAACAGTTGTAGAAGAGCATGAAAACACTTCGAGGTCAGCAAGTCTCGCTGAGCGTCCAATCCGTGCCGAGTTTCAGGCTGGGCGATGAGAGAAGGACATGGGAACTGGGGACTCTGTTCATTGCAAACTAGAGTGGTGGATAATGCAACCTTTAAGAAGCGTTAAAGGAATCGCAGACATCGTATGTGATAAAGAAAAGCTTGGGGGTAGGGTCGGAATAGGCTTTCAGGATCAGCGTGCCTTCTGCACAGCTGAACAGCCTGGCTAATTTCCCTTTCTAATGAGACCGGCACAAAATCCATCCTTTTAGGCTATTCAGCTTTTAGGTAAATGTACCAAGCTGTTGGGGTAGAGGGGACAGAGGGGTTGACATTGATGGATGGAGTTAAATACCAGAGTTCCCCTTCACACAGAATTTTCTAAAGCAGTATTGTGACAGAAAGGCCTGGAAGATTCCAGGTGGGAAGAGCAGACTGGACAGAGTCCAAGTGTCTCCGTCAGAGAGGGAGGAGGAGGGCTGGATGGGGTCTTCTGTCAGAACAGAAGGATCCTCTTCAGATCTGGCAATAGCGTGGCTCACGGGGGGGTGAGTTCCTCAAAAAGGACTTAATTCTCATCAGAACAGTTCCTAGGCTCATTGAGTAGGACATAGGGGCTTTCGCTGACACAATTTAATCTTTGCCCAGGATTACCACCAGAGCAATATCCAGTTTCTCACTTACCTCTGCAGTACCGCCCTCCAACTTTTTTGGACAACTGTTATTCATCTTGACTCTAACACAGGAAGGGCATTGCTTTGAAACTGCCTTGAAAATGGTTCAGTTGAAGTAAGGAACGTTACCATTCTGTGACTCAGTAGCTGGGTGTGTTATACTCTAAATACAAAAGATGTTAACCAAACCAAGCTCCTTGGAAGCCTTGAGCATATGTGTTTTTAAAGGAAGGGATGATTATTTTCCACTAGTTTTCTGACAGTTGTTCTGATCAGATGCTTAGATTCAGTGACCTCACTGTACAGTTTTCATCATTTAAATCAGGGATGTCAAAACTTTTTTCAACGTTTTTTACCAAGGGCCATATGCGGTAAAATACACAAACAGCCAGGTCACTCACGCGAGGAGAAGTACGTATTGCTTCACCTGGTTTATTTAAGTAAACTAAATATATTTTTGAAATTTGCTGCGGGCCAATTAACAATGGATTGCGGACCGCAGTTGGCCCGTGGGCTGCGGTTTTGACACCCCTGATTTAAATGAATGCAATGGCAAAGGAGATCGTGGGTGAGACTACTGTTACCGGGTTGGATATAGCACTGACGCGTACAATCAGAGCTGTGGATACTTAACTGTGGATAAAAAGTACTTAGAATGGTCACCATTGTAAGTACCTTTTATATTTAACTAATTCTCATAAGAACCCTAGGACATGTACTGTTGTTATTATTATTATTATTATTATTATTATTATTTTGCATTTTGCCAATAAGGAAACTGAGACACAGAAAGATAAAGATAATTCTTTCAAGGTCACTAAGCTGGTAAACAGAGGAGCTGGCATTCAGATCCAGGCAGCCCGGTTCCAGAGCTAGTATCCTTGATCGCTATTTCTATCACTAAGGAATGGATTGGGCTGAATGGATGACCGAGATAAGAAACCCAAGAGCAGTTGTTTATTTTCAAAGAAACTTCTATCTTTCTCTGTTCCGCCTCCTTCTTCCCCTCCAACCTGTTCCAACTGCTCAGAGAAGACAGATGCATGGAGGGGAGTGTGAGCAGCAAAGCAAAGCAAATCCTTATAAATTATTGTGGGCGTTTTTTTGTTGTTTTGCTTTTTGTTTTTTTTCTAATGTAAGGATGAAAAACACAAATTTCCCCTCACTCATCTTTCTGGAAACCGATAGGTAGCCATTACATTAAACACTTCCCTTTCTCGCTCAGCACACAGACGTGTCAAGTGGCTGTGTCCACTTTGAGGTTCACATATTTGGGAGCTGGTTATGGCAGTCAGATCCACGAGCAGCTCTCTGGGAGATCCCAACAGTCCAGGCTTTACAAATGTTTAAAAAGTCATCTCAGAAATACTGACCAAGAGCCCCTTTTGTGTTTAAAATTGGAATCACACGATAGTTACTGAATGTTATCTGTCTCTTGTCTTTTTGCCTATTTACATATTATATTTTTAAAAATTCACAGTCAATATTTTATCATCTTTAATTCAGACTCAGTTGGTCATCCTGATGTCTGTCAAACCTTGGAAAGGCATGTTTCTTATCAGTGACTGTCTTCTCTTGATTGACTTGCTTTTTGGATAACATATGGAGTCATTCTCCACTTCATTCTTGGTGATTTAGCCTTTCTTTCAAGGGGTGATTGCTGGGGTAGAAGTAGCCAGCTTGTGCCACCTCTAGGAATAGAGGGCAAGAGAACATTTAGGTCAGCTGGCATGTTCTCTGTGAACACCTCCAAGAGACAACCCCTCTGCTTTGTTCCTAAGAAGAATACATCCCTCCTTGACATGTTGGGTCTCAGTAACTCCTCGAATCAGCAAACACAGCCACTTCCAATCTGACTGTCGGCCGTAGCAACTGAATTTCAGGCCTGCTGCAGTGCATAGATACAGCACCTTCTGAAAAGGAGCATGGACTAGGATTTTCAAATCCCTGAAGGGGAAAAAGAAATTTCAAGGATATGCTTGCAAAAAGAAGACAGAGGAGAAAGGAATCTTACTATGTGCATGTCAATCTGAAATCCTATGTTTGGGGAACCCCTAATGGCTAAACTTACACAAGCAGAGAAAACTAAAATGCCCTTATTAAATTTTCTATGAACATGTTTAAATCTTTCCCTTGCTCCTGTATCCATGTCTCAGACGTCGAGTCAGTTTGCCTCTTTCATCGGTTTCCAACTCGGGTGAATTACAACCGATCAGATATGAGGAAAATTAGATTTTAATGGAATATTTGATTTTCATTGCTTAATTGATTTAATTGCAAGTCTCTATTTCAGACTAGTAGAAATGCAAAGATTTTCAGTCAAATGTAGAAAAGCTCCCATTTTTCTGCGTTCAACAATGACCAAGTTAATAATTCAATGTTAACCGGGATTCTAAAACTTTACAGGAAGTAAACACTGGCATCTTTCTGAATTGTTATCCTGCATCTATATTCCAATTTGTCTCTCCTGTACACATACCCCATATCAAAATCCTGGGTTTACGTTTCCTTCTTCTTCTGTTTGTGTTGAGTTTGGTCTTTGCATATTAATTTTTGTCTGTCATGGGGAACAATATATATGTACCTATAGAAACCCATTCATGGTTTTCAGGGGCCATTTTATGCTGCAAATTATTTCATTTTGCCGCTGGTAAGTGGAAAGACAGTCAAGAGTGTTAGTTCTCAAGCCGGCACAGTAGGTCAATGGGCCTTCTGAGTTCTCCTAGACCGAGCTTGACAAATGGATTCTAGTCTGTGTCAGTGCCCATGATATATACTGCCTAGGACACTGGGGAAAGAAGAATCTCTGGGAAAACACACAGGGTTCCATAACCAATGGGGAGTGCAGCATGAGCCCCCCATTTCTTGCTCATCACCCCCATTTTCGGCAGCCATATTAATTACTGCCTGACAATGCAAGTACTTGTCCATCATACTGGAACAATCAATACTGCATCTCCCCACTCTTCCTGAGTTCCCGAGACCCTTTATAATACTAACTCTAGCAGGCTGCACATTTCTTTATTGAACATGCAAGTTTTTATTTTTGTATTCTTTCTCAGTTTGGAGAAAGTTAAGACTTTTCTAATCATTTTGAGAAAAGTGTGTGTGTGTGTGTGTGTGTGTGTGTGTGTGTACACACAGACCACTGATATGTGAACATTTAATTATGGGTGAGCTGTATTTTAATTTTCTATCAGGTTCCTTGTACACTTGTCAGTCTCTTTATTTGGAATATAATTTTTCAGATGAAAATCTTAGCCTATTGTGCACTATCTAATTTTTTCATCATCATTATCATGATTTTCATCATGATGCCTGTTTGTGTGGAGGCTTCCTCCTCTCCAAAGGCAGGAAAGTAAAAAGGCTAAGAGCGTGGACCTTGGAGACAGATACCTGAGTTAGGATCCTGGCTCTCTGCTGTTCTCTCATTGTTGGAACTTCAGGCAAGTGACATTACCTCTCTGACATTTATTTTCCTCATCTATAAAATGGGAATAATAATACGGCCTAGCTCCCAAGGTAATGTGTGTGTTCAATAAGGCAACAGATTTAAAGTGCTGAGAAAAGTACCAAGCATATAGTAAGCAACTTAGTAAGTGCCATGAATACTTCTGAGGCCGTAGTAGGTACCAGGGACTTGGCTGACAAGTTTACATGGTTTATTTAGTTAGTCCAGTTATACTCAACTGGAGCTGATTTTGCTGCCCAGAGGACATCAGGCAATGTCTGGAGACATTTTTGCGTTGCCAAGAATTGGGGGTGGTGGGATGGTACTGGCATCTAGTGGCTGGAGGCCAGGGATGCTGCTAGACATCATATACTGCCTAGGATGGTGCCTACAACAAAGAATCATCATGCCCAAGCTGTCAATAGAGCTGAGGTTGAAAACCTCTGATTTAATCCATGAAGTAAGAATTATTAATATTATGCTCATTTTACAGAAGAGAGAATCTGAAGCTTGGAGAAAGTGTGTTTTCTCATACTGCAGATTAAGTGCACCTAACCAGGCTTGTGGAGCACCACGGTTTATTTTGTTTTTAAAATGAATGTATCCAGGTCCCTTTACAAACCCCCATATCAAAAATTCTTGAGTGTTTCATAGAAGTGGAACAATTAAGGAAAGGGCCCAGACCAGTCAGAGCAGACACTGTCCAGAGTACATACGATATCACAGTTCTGGAAACTTCCTCCTGTGCCAGGGCTGGCCTCTCTGATGTTGCTGGATCATGGGGAGTTCCAGAGAACTAAACCAGGTGCTTGGGGCGGGGGGGCGGTGGGACTGGGGGATGTGGGGGTTGCCACCCCCAAAGCTTGAGCAGGCTTTGCCTACCAATAGTCACAGACATATATCTTAATATTTTAACAACTGGTGTGTTCAGCTCTGAGAAGCACTTCAAACGTGTAATTTCACAGCAATCATTGGTTAAGATGAGGCCAGGTTAAAACTGTGAAAAGGGAGATAGCTAAAGAACAAAAAGTAAGTATCAGTACAGTCAGTAGTAGATACAGCAAAAAAACATAAAGGTGTAACACAAATGACCCATGAATGGGGAACACTTTACCCCAGATGACCCTGGCGGCTAGGGGTGACAAGGCTTTCCTGTATGTGCCCTGGGGTCTGACACGTAGGAGGTGCTGAGAAAAGACGTGCTTAATGAATAAAGCCAAGCTCTCAATCTCACTCCATCAGCACGGCGTAGCTTGAATGGCAATGATACCTATAGTCCCAAATATATACATTCCCGTCCCATTTTATGTGTGAGTAGAATATTAGCAATAATTCAGTTGTTCCAATGCTCAGCCTCTCAGCCTTTGCTTTAATGCGGTCCCTCTCTATACCCCCACTGAACCATCCAGGGTGTCCCCCTGCAGTATGGCTACAGAATTAGCTGAATGTGTTTAGGGTCAAGAGACTCAAAAACCACCCGCTTCATTATGACCTATCGTCAAGCTCAGAAGTCACCAATCTGTGATGGCAGCAGTCACTGGGGTCTGGGTGAAGAGGCCACAAACACAGTGGAGATTGGTTCCCTAAATCTCCCATTTTGTTTGTGAATATTCATTATAGGATTTGATTCTGTCTAAATAAATGGCAATCTAGTTTACAGTCTTCCTAACCATAATTTTAATAGTGACTTTCACTGGATTAAAAAACAATTTTTTTGTTTGTTTGTTTCTCACCTCCCATGTGTATTTTTGCCCCTTGTTATAAAAATTCTTGGCCCATTGTGGTTCAACAGTCATTCAAGTCACAATGTCTAGAGGGGAAATGAAAATGTTTTTTAATGTAGCCAACAGCATAGTTAGTATGTTGAAGAGAAGTATTGTCTCCCCAAAGTATGAAATCAGCCATGAAAATGTAACCTGTTGGAAGAAACAAGTTATGTTCAATGGGTAGGTGTTTTCGTGCTTCAAATTAATATTTGTTCTTCAAAATAGCAGATGTTTAGCTGTATACGTGGGCGGTTGACATGAGTTGGAACATCGTTGATGTTCCAAGTGAAGGGCTGAGACACAAGTGTGGGTTTCACGGCCAAGGCAATTCCACCCCCTCCTCCTACCCCTTCCACTCTGTGTTGATGATTCCTTGGCATCTCAGCTACACACTGTTGGGCCTCACTTCTCAAATGCTTTGAAGCTACATTTCCTAGCGCAATAGAGCCGCACTGCTCAAAGGGCCGTCTTCAGACCAGCAGCGTCACATCATCACCCAGGAGCTGGTCAGAAATGCAGAATCCCAAGCCCCTGTCCACACCTGCTGGATCTGAAACCTACATTTTAATAAGACCACAGGTGATTTTTATGCACGTTGAGCCCTGAGACGCCCTGGTCTAGAGAACTCTGACTTCTGATCCATTTAGTGGCTCTCACCATGGTTTCCTTAAGTCTGTATTATACTTTGTATTTTACAGATGTTATTTGAGGGCAAGCATTGTCTTATTTTTTTAGACCTATTTAGCTTGTAGGTGAATTTCACAAACATGGTAGTGCTTACTTAATCAACCACTGATTTAATTTATATACTCCAAGTATAACCACCAGGAGAGTAGGCAAGCCAGAAAGGGAGATGGAGCTTATGGGGTAGAGTTCGGGGTTTAGGAGTACTTAACTGTTCCACTGTCTAGCTGAGGAGTTGGGGGCAAATTATTTAGCTCCTCTAAGCCTCAGTTTCTTTAACTGTAAAATGCAGATCATAGTAACTACCTCATAGGTTTGTTTTAAGGATCAAATGAGATCAAACATATAAAGCAATTAGCATAGTGCAAATGGGCTCGTAGTGAGTTCTCAGTACATGTTACCTACTGTTATATTAATTATCATTTAAGTCAGTACATTCTATACTTATCAGAATCCCCAAAAGACTCTCCTCTACTCCCTGCCCCCACTTTTTCAATTAACCTTGTGGTTCCCAACTAGAGTTGATTCTACTCTCCAAGGGATGTAGGGCAATGTTTGGAGATACTTGATTGTCATGAATTGTGGGAAGGGTGCCCTTGGCATCAAGTGGGGTGAAACCAGGGGTGCTGCTAAATGTCCAAGAGTGCACCAGACAGCCCCCTTAACACAGCATGATTGAGCCCCAAATGTCCATAATGTCAATGATGAGAAACCATCTGTTACCTACTGAGGGAATGAGGTCATCAAAGTAACCATTTTTCGTGAGGATTAACATATCTCAGTATATTGTCTCAAATATTAAAATGGAGCACCCCTTGTTGGAATTCATCGACTAGGAGCCAGATCTTTTCCTTTGGAACAGAACCACACTCTGGAAAACCCGATGCCGCCTGATTAACCTATGAAAGGTCATAAAACAGTAACAATTACACTGCACATGGCATTCTTTAATATCAAAGAGAGCTAAGTTCTTTGAAATGTAAAACATCCTAAGTGAAGGAACAGCACCTGCAGTTCCCCCAGGAGCACAAGATAACACTGGTTCCCCTATTCATTTTACTCCATGTTGGGATATGCAGGAGGCCACAGCTGCTGGGGAAAGATAGGAGGCCAAAGGAGGCTGGACTTTGGCTGCCCAGGACGGAGGTCAGACGAGATAGCTATAGTCCACATTTCAAAAGAGATGCTGGAAATGGGGCAAAATAAATGTCCTTCCAGCTGATGGAAACATCAAGCATGAAACTCCTATCCCTTGTTTCCTTAAGAAAACAGAGATGCTGTAAGGGAATGCATTTGTTTCCCAGGTAGGACTGCAGAAATAGAGCGAGGAGGCCAGGGGAAGGCTTTATTCCTACTGTGAACAAAGCAGACACCAGTTTACAACTCATTGTGAAGAGTAACTTTTTTCCACCAGTGAGACCACATTAATATCTTTTATAATTAAGCTAAAAGAATTTTTTAAAATGGCATTCCCCCACTGCAAATCATGCAGTAACTATTTTACCTTGAGTGGGATCAAATGTTAACATGTACAGAGGGTGCCAAAAAAATGCATACACATTTTAAGAAAGGAAAACTATATTAAAATTTTAATACTCAATATACAAGGTCTGACAATTAAGTTTGCAAACTTGCCACTGTGTGCTTACTTTGGCAGCACTATACAAACAGCTCGGTAAGGTTTCATAACCTTGGTTATGTCAGTGTCTCACAGCTGTGTTCGGGTTGATGTGTGCGGTGTCTTGCTGAGTGGTGTTTATTATTGTTGTTGTGTGTTTTTGTGTGCCATCGCAAGAATGCCTGAGCTTGAATTAGAACAACAAACAAACAGACATTAAATTTCTTGTTAGACTTGGCAAGAGTGGACATAAAATCAGGGACATGTTAGTCCAAGTTAATGGGGATAACGCCATGAAGAAAACGGCAGTGGATTAAACATTTTTCTGAGGGGAGAGAATGCGTCACTGATGAAGAGGTCACAGCTGCCAGTAACAAACAGAACTGATGAAAACGTTGCAAAAATTCATCCAATTGTACATCGAAATCGTTGGCTAACAGTGAGAAGCATAGCAGACCAAGTAAACATCAATAGAGAAACAGGAAAATCTTAACTGAAAATCTTGGCATGAGAACAGTGTGTGCAAAAATGGCCTCAAAGGAGCTCCCTGATGAACAAAAGCAAAGGAGAGTTAAAGCTTGCCAAGGCCTTTTGGAGAGGCTAGACAATGTTTTGGGCCATGTTATCACTGGTGATGAAACAAAGGTGTGCCAATACGACCCTGGAACAAAGCATCAAAGTGCACAATGTCAGCCAGCCAATTCTCCACCACCAAAAAATTTTGTCAGCCCAAATTAAGAATGAAAAATATGTTGCTAAACTTTTTTTATATCAGAGGGATTATTCAGTACAAATTTGTACCAAATGGACGGTTAACCAAGTTACTATTTGGAAGTGCTGAAAAGGCTGCATGAAAAAGTTAGATGACCTGAGCTTTTCGCCAACAATTCATGGCTCTTGCATCACAACAATGCACCAGCTCACACGTCACTGTCTGTGAGGGAGTTTTTAACAGGTACACAAATAACTGTATTGGAACACCCTCCCTACTCACCTGATCTGGCCCCCAATGACTTTTATTCTTTACCCCAAAATAAAGGAAATATTGAAAGGAAGACATTTTGATGACATTCAGGACATCAAGGGTAATACGACAACAGCTCTGATGGCCGTACCAGAAAAAAGAGTTCCAAAATTTCTTTGTAGCGTGACCTAGATGCTGGCTTTAGTGCATAGCTTCCCAAGGGGAGTACTTCGAAGGTGACTGTAGTGATACTCAGCAACGAGGTATGTAGCACTTTGTCTAGGATGAATTTGCGAACTTAATTGTCAGACCTTGTATACCGATAACAAAAGATGAAGACAAGTCACGTTTGACTTCTGCAATTACAAGAGGTGCTCAAAGTGGTTGCCATCAGCATCCAGACACTTCTGATTACAGCGAGCTACCACTTGAGCCACGTTGACCAAAGTGTCCACTTGTATACATTTTTTTGGCAGCCCTGGTATATGTGAGAACCGCAAACAAAGTAAAATAAAGAAATGTTACCAAGCCCCAGTACCACCTTCAGCCTCGTGATGTGCTAGGCTAGGATAATAGCTCTGCCTAGTGGTGTTCCAGGTTTGGAAAAGGCCAGGAATGACTAACTGAAGCAGTTAAAGAGCCGGTGGGTGGGGGTGGGGGACCTGCTTGCTATTCGGAAGGGCTGGATGCTGCCAGCTTCTCTGAAAGCGGGAGCCATGGCAGTGAGCTAACGAGTGCTCCCAGATATTCAAGGGGCACCCTCCACAGTGGGAACACAAAGCTGCAATAGCATCCAACCATATATCTCCTGCACACTTTGCTTTTTGGCAATTTTCATTTTTAGGAAAATTGAACATAGAGAGCTGCATATTAAGAGCTCTAAGAGACCAACATCGTTTATTCCCCACACAGGAGAATCTAGTTGGGCCAAGAGGCATTTTTCCCCCTAACAACTGAGTTTGCATGGCCGCTATGCACAATACAATTACTGAGCCAGATAATAAATAATTGCAGAGCAACAAGGAAATTGAGGTGTGGGCAAGGAGGAAAATGGATGGTTTCCACTGAGATTTGCACGAAGTCTGAGGCAGCGAGGTGAAGTGAAGTCATCCCAGGTCATGTCTATTCGGCACTAACTAAGGTAAATTATTGGCTGTGCACCTGTACAGCAAGCTGGGGGCCGCACTGGCAGTCCAGGCATTGCCTTTGTAAGATGGACCTTTTCACAAAGTGAAGTAGTCAAATGGAAGCCTGTGACTGCTGCTTGGCCAACTTCGTGATCATTCAAATCAGGTTTTTAAGAAAATGGTGTCAAGTCTTGGAATATGTGTGTTTATGGAGCATCATTGCCCACACATCACGTCCCTGGGTACATGCCTAGTCCTATAACAGTTCTTCATCGTGCATCCTCAACCCTGAGATTGATGTGAGAAGACAAAGCCTCAGAGTCCTCTTTATTTTTAGGCTTTTCCAGAAGAAAGGTACAAGCCCATCACAAATGTTGTCTTGCAAAAAAAGACCAGATGTACCTTTGGGACACGTCTCTCTCTTGTACTGCTTGCTTTTTTTGATTCAAGCCGGCTTGGAGGGTCTCTTTTTCTTCCCTTGGGCTCCTCCTGAGCCCTTCCAGGGTGGCTGCTGTGATGCGGAGTCACCTCTCTTTGCTTTTGATTGCACTTCTCTCTACCTGCCGAAGAGACTCCCACATAAAATCCTTCCAAAAAACCCTCTTGACCATCTCTTTTCCTTGACCACAAGGCTCCTTCTGTGCTCTGTCAAGTGATGTCCCATAAGTCTTTGTAAGTTGCATTAACAGTGTGGCCTCACAGACTCTCATCACTCTCAGAATTACCATTAAATGTAGAAACGATTCTGTATCTCTGAGCACCTTAATCAACAGGTTCATTTTGTAATTTTAGCAAATACTTTTTAAGTCTACCCTATGTACCAAGCATGGTTCTAGGCCCCGGGAAATCCAACGGGAAACCACAAAGACAATTCCCTGCCCTCTTGGAGCTCACCTTCTGGTAAAGGGATCAGAGGATGTCCAAAGTAAGCAAACTATAGAGTGATTTAGAAGTGTTAAGTGCATTGGAGAAAGAACAGAAAGGGGGATGGGGCGTTTGGGGTCGGGGGATGCAGTTGGAAATACAGTGCTCAGAGTTGGCATCGCTGAAAATAAATCGTGTTGAAGGAAACACTGAAATGAGCTGAGAGAGTAACGCATCTTCACAAGGAAGAGCATTCTAGGCAGAAGCATGTGTAGCTGAAGGGAACAAAATGAGGAAGAAATTAGTAGGATTTAAGATCTGATAAACTGGGGAGAAGACAAAGCATGTCAAATCTTTCGAAGGTTGGAAACACTTTGGCTTTAACTCTGGATCGGAGGAGGTGCTTTTGGAGGGTTTTGAGCAAAGGAATGAGACGATCGGGCTTATATTATCAGAAGAATCACTCCGCAGAATTGAGAATAATCAGTAGTGGGGCGTATCAGTTACCTATTGCTAGGTAACAAACTACGCCAAAACTTAGAGGCTCAAAACAAGAGTAATAGGTTATTTCTCCAATTTTAGTTGGCTGAGCAGTTCTGCTGGGTTTGCCTGCGCTTGCTTACAGTTACATCCAGCTCACGGGTCAGTGGGGCGTTGGAGTCCAGGAAATGGTTGGCTCTCTCTCTCTCTCTCTCTCTCTCTCTCTCTCTCTCTCTCTCTCTCTCTCTCTCTCTCTCTCTCTCTCTCTCTCTCTCTCGGTGGTCTTCATCATCCAGGAGACCAAATGAAACTTTCTTTTCTGGAGGTGGCACCCTTCCACCAGGCCAAGTCCCAATTCACAAGTGTTTATCATGCCTTTACTTGTATTAGGTTGGTGCAAAAGTAATTGTGGTTTAAAAGGTTAATAGTTGCAGAAACCGCAATTACCTTTGCACCGTCCCAGTATAATGTTATGTTGGCTTATGTCCCATTGGTCAAAGCAAGTCACAAGAGCAATCCCAGAGTCAGTGTGGCATAGGACTACATGAGAATCTGGACACGTGAAGGGGAGATACACAGGAAGTACTTAGTGTAGCAGTCAGCCACAGGGGCCAAAAGTGTAAATCACGGAGAGCAATTAAGAGCCTCTACCATAATCCAGAAAAGAAATGGTGATGGATTATACCAGAGTGATGACAGTGGACGTTTTCAGAAGTGCCTATATTCTGAATGCAGTTTGAAGGATAACCTTGTTTTTATTCTCCTAAATCAGTAGGATAAGGCTATTAAGTTTCCAGGAATTGGTGATGTTCTTATTATGCATGAGATGATATCACAATAAAGTAAATGAGGTCATGGATAGGTTTCTTTCATTGCCAATAATTATTCCATGAGTTTTCTGAACAACTGAAAAGTTAGTAATTCACTTAGTGTTGTGACTGTACACGGCACCCTGTCAATATCATCATCAGCTAATATTTATTGAGCCGCCTCTGAGTACATGGTATTGCACTCACAGAACAGAGGTGAGCTGCATTAATTCTTTCAGCCAATGCAGGATTATTGAGTGGTTTATTGCCTCACTCTATTAATTGGTGCCCCAGCAGCCTCAAGGAAAGCATTCCACTTCCAGAATACAATTCCTTATTACCCTGGAGTAGTTAGCTTTAATAGACTTTGACTGCATAGGGAAAGGATATGGTTCTCTGTCTCTATGAGGATACTAATTCTTTTCTGTTAATCTTATTATCAGAAACTGGGAGATACTAGTCCCATTTAGCGGATGGAGAAGTGAAGGCAGATAGTGAGGAAGTAGTTTGGCCAAAGCCAAGTACTGAGATGGTGGCAGGTCTGGGATTGCAATACAGTAACGTTTTATGTTGCACTGCACTGCCTCTCAGTGGCGCATGTTATTCTCATTTCTCTCTTATACTAATATACAGTCATGAAAACCCTGCCTAAAAAGATTTAACTGGTGTCTATGCTCTTTAAGGGAGTGTATCACATACATGTATTTGATATCTGCATAGCCTAATCACTGGAAAAGTGGTTTGTTTGTTTGTGTTGTTGTTGTTTTTAAGTCTCTTATTACAGGGGATTTGTCAGCTGTAAAATCACCACTTTTTTGTGTTAAATTCTCATCAGAAATACGTTGTTGCCTTCAGAGTACACCTAGAGATTTGGAAGTCAGCATGTGAAATAAACTATTTAATTGAGATCCCTACTTTGATTTCATTCTGGGAACAATTATTCAATGGGGCTTGTTGTCACTGATCATTCTTTTCGAGAGAGTTCTACTTTGTTTTCTTTTACTGCAAGAGTTAAATTTGGAGCTAAGAAAGACTGTGAGTGGTGGAGGCAGTTTAAATGAAGAATTTATTTGTAAATCTTGAAAGTAGCACCATTAAATGTGACCCACTCTGAGATGCACTTGAGTGTGCACCGTCCAGAATGTCTGTCTGTTGTAATTCCGTCATATTACACATTTTAGTGCATATCTCTTCCTAGCAGCTTCCAGAGCTTTGCAGATATTCAGCATCAGAAATTGCACTGTTTTATCCTGGATTTTAGCAACCAGATTTTTGTAAAACAGAACTATCTGATAAGTAAGGTTGTGAATTGCTTTTGTGATTGTCATGGGTAAGAGTATTGAAGTAACTGGCAAATGGTGCAGTATACTGGTTACTGTAAAAATAAACCCTGTGGCAGTGAATGTGTTTTTCTGGTGAATGCGTTCAAGGCTGTGATCATCGTGCAACTTCTAGTTGGGTGCTTTTAAACGTTCCATATTGAAAAACATCAGTAACAAGAACCAAATAGTCCACCAAAGGCTGTATTCAACTCAATGGAGAGAAACATAAATTCTTACGAGTTTCACTGAGTCCAACTCTATTTGATCCACCACGGGAAGCAGAGATTTGAGGTTCTCTCTTGATTTGCTTTCCATTGTTACTTTATGACTAGGTAGCTGCTACTTTGATTTTCACTTAAGGGAGTGTTCAAATCACTATGCAAAACAGAAACACAAAACAGACCAGACCAACTTCTGTTTAGCAGACAAACACCAAAATGCCAGAACATGGTAACGTAAGTAATTTTATATGCAAAATAATTTGTTTTAATTGGTTAAATGAGATCTGATATAATTATGTGATTCATTCAATAAAGTAATTTTGGAAAACTATATCACCAAACTTTAATCATATTGTATGCTCATTATAATTTGGGAAACAGATAGGAAAATGGACCTGCATTATCTCATCTTTACAAGTGAGGAGGCTACATTTAGGGTTTTATTGAAACTTCAGAGGTTATGTCCTCCTACTTTCAATTTTGGAGATTTTATTTTCTTTCTGAAAACCAGTAATTTATAGACAATTCCAGTAGCTTGAATCTCCAGTGAATGCAGACAGAACCACTATGTAGGTGAAAAGTCGTTCCTAGGAAAGCCCAGGACTGAGGCTTGTCAGGGTGAGGTCTCTGTCCCAATGTTCTCTCTTATCATATCCCCGCCTAAGGAAAACAAACCTCCCAGAAGAGGTAAGTGTATAATTGGGCCTGAAATGACCCCACAGACGAGACCCTATGGAACTGAGAAACGCTCCCTTTAAGGATGAGTTTCCCATGGGTCAACATAGTCTGACTTCCAACTAATGTATAAATGATTGAGGAAAAATAATATTCTTCCAGAGGGCAGTTGTTAGTTCTTCCTACTGTGGGAATCACAGTTTGTTGAAATGAGAAATTAATTAATTTTGACACTAACTTGAACATTTGTTGACTTTGACTATGTGCTCAGCAACAATCGTACACACACATACACACACAGATACACAGATATGCACACATGCATACACACACATGCACGCACATACACGCACATACACACATACATACACACACATACATACACACATGCATACACGCATACACACCTGTGTGTGCATGCACACACAGACACACACACACATGCATACATGTACGCACACACAGAGCGTGACAAAAAATGTATGCACATTTTAAGACAGGAAAAAACTATTAAAATTGTAATACTCGATATATACTGATAACAAAAGATGAACACAAGTCACGTTTGACTTCTGCAATTACAAGAGGCGCTCAAAGTGGTTACCATCTGCACCCAGACCCATCTGATTATGGTGAACAACACTTGAGCAATGCTGACCAAGGTGTCCACTTGTATACATTTATTGGCACCCCCAGTGTATATATGTATACTGAAGAAAGTAAAAGAGTGGCCTTTCATACCACCTAAAGGGTGATAAACTTATAAAAGTGAATTATATGCATTTTTGCCACTATTCTAGCAGTATTCTAACAACAGGGTGTTTTTTTGTGTGTTTTTTTCACATAATTTCTGAATGATAGAATTTTATACCTGTCAGTACTTTCAGTGTAAATACCAAATCAACATATGATACACACACACACACACACACACACCCATACATAGTCACTCTATGACCAAGATAGGACGCAAAAGAATGTATATTATACCAAAAAAAAAAGACACTGAATTCCTACAACCTTTAAGAAACCTTTAGGAAATTTAGAATCTCCATGGTAAAATGAGTGACCTAGAGATATAAGATTAACAGTTCACTAACAAGTATGACATAGCCAAAGGCAGGACTAGATTAATTTGGAAAATTATATGTCATAAAATATTCCAATACGTTTAAGAAAACACATTCCACGGGAAATCACATGAGGAGGTAGGTAGCACAGCACAAAATGTGTGTGGATGTATATAAACCAGTTGGGTGAGAATTTTAAAAGTTCTAGAAATGGGGGGAGGGGGTAACTCCATTCACTCATTCGTTTATCAAACACACATACAAACACACACACAAACACACACGTACATACACACACACAATTACTTACTGCATCTTAGGCACTGCTCTAGGTACCAGGAATACAGCAGTAAACAACATGGTAGTCTGATTTCATGAAATTTATGCAAATATTAAAAGACTGGTACAAGACTGGTATCAAACACTCACTGTCTTATGAGTGTTCGATAGCACTGATCTTTCTGCGTAGGGCACACAGGGCAGTTCTCTTCTTAGTGCTATTGCTTTTTTAGTGCACAGACAGGCAGAGACATATGCATATGTTTTTTTAAATAAAATATTAATTCCCTGTTGAAAATTCAATAGCCTTATCGCCATGTACACCGAAAAACATGATATTGGTCAACTGAGCATTTTACGCTATTCCAGATTGTTTTAACCTTGTGTAGACTTAGCCAGAAACAAAATAAATGAGAATATAATTATTGCATTTATTTTAAAGGAAAGATTCAAAGGTGACTGAACGCCATGGGTATTTGAGTGGTTATCTCTGCCTTTTTGTGTAACCTCAGATGGATGACTTTGAGCTAAAAAAAAACCCTCCACTTTCCATGCCTGGAATGGATGGCCTTAGGGGCCCATCTCTAAGCAGAACGTAAATGCCATGTGTGAGGAAGCAAATCAAATCGATGAGTATCACTTCTCTACAGCTTCTTTGCGAAGAATGTCATTCATTTCTATTCACATGCCTCATTCATATCTAGTCTTTTACATTATTTTGTATAATTATGATGTTTTCATAGAAAGGATGATGAAAGCATTTCCTCAAAAAACAGTGTCACTGAATTCAAACATAGTTTAAAAATGTAATCCCTATGAGCACAGATGAACGAGGGGCCAGCAAACACTTACTGAGTAGGCAAGCTACTTTGTTTAAAGAGGTATGGAAGGTACTAAAGATGCAGAGACATTTTAAACATTGAACATTACTCTCATTTAGTTTATAATGTAACTGAAAGAATAGGGCATAAACCTGAAAACTCAAGTAATAGTAAACCAATATGGTATAGGCTAAATTGTAAATAATCGGCGTGGATAAAAATAACTAGAAGGCAGAAAGATAGGGGTTTATATCCTGTCTTTGCCATGTGCTTCTGTGTGACACAGGGTAAATTAATTTTGCTAAACCTCAGTTCTACCTTCTAGAAAATGGTTCTAATAACAGCCATTTGGTGGGTTGTTACGAAGTTTAGAAATTAGAGGCAATGAAAAATCTCTTTCATTTAATGAGCACTTGTATTATTACTAACTGTTCATTGTGTAGGTGATAGCTGTATCCCAGCTATTGTGCGAATCACCTCACATCTGTTTGCTAATTAAATTGTCATAACATGATTTGACAGATGAGGAGAGTGAGGTTGAAAGAGAAAAGGGATTTAACCAATATCCCCAAATTAGGAGGCAAATTTTAGGGTCAGACCTGGGAAGAGCTCTAACGCCAAGCTCCCAATTATTCTACACATGACCTTTCCTGGAGCGTTTGAGAAGCTAATATGACTAAAATGATTTCATTGCTGCAAATGGAGGAAGGTCAAGGAAGTCTTTGTGGAGGAGATGTAACCCATCCTGGTCTTAGGTAACGAGATAGGAGTTAAGTTTGTTGTGATGAAGAAGAAGAAGATATTCTGAAAAGAACTAGCAATGTCCATGAGGCTTTCAAAGGGATGTGTATGGTTCAGGCTGGAGGAAAGCGAGCCCTCTGAGGAGGTGATAGAATGAATGTTTACAGGGATAGGTGGCAGTTCAAGTGCAGAAGTGATTGAATACAAGGCAAAGGAATCTGAATTTTGTTCTCTAGAGAACTGTGAACCCATGATGCTTTTTTTTTCCTTTTAAAACCTCTTTACAATAAGAAAAGTAATTACAGTTACAGATTTTAAATGGTTGACAACAACCACAAATATTATAATTGCCAGAAAAGTATCACAAGCTTGTTACTATCAGCCTGACATACCTTTTTAAATTATTTTTCCTACATTTTTTCTGCACACTCTTGTTTCCTCAGATGACAGTGACTTTTACTATCACTTTTTGAACTTAGGATGGCTTTTAAGCGGATTCATAAGATCATGAAATAAAACAGACTTTCAATTGACCAATCAATAACTATTGGGAATAGATGTCATCCAGAGTGACATTTTAAGAAGGTTATTCTGGTTTGTGAAGGATGAATTGAAGAAGAAAAGAAAACCTCTTAAGAAGGTTGTTTTCAATAGCTGTGTCATGACAGCTGGGTGAAGTGTCACCACTAACAAGGTACTAATAGTAAAGTATTAGTTTGCCAAAGATTAGCTCCTTTACCCATGAGAGCAGATTCAAGGTCATTTCTAGAATAATAACACTCTCCTTTACTTAAATTCCAAGTTCTTTCTTGAGAAGGGGAAAGGCGGTACACTATATGGTTTGGCTTTTGGCAGGACCCTAGAAATGTCCCCACTCCTTGTGTGTTTCAGGACAGAAAAGAAAAGCATGGAGAAGTGTTACCTTAAAAGATCATTGCAATAGTCCAAGCAGAAGTGCCCAAACCAAGAAGGTATTAAGACTATAGAAATGAAAACAATAACTTTAAGAGTCTTGGGGAAGGGGTTTGTAGTTGATAGTTAGTGATAACTGGATGAGAGAGAAAGGAAACAAAGGAATCCTAAATGATTCTGAGATTTATACACTTTACACAGGTAAGGAAATTGGGAGACAGAGGTTGCGTTGAGGGTAATAACATATTGTCTATCAAAGCTATAACAAAAATCTGTTGGGCAGATTTCATAATAATAATAGGAGTTAACATTTATAAAGCGCTTGTTATGTGCTAAGAAAGCAACTCACAACAGCACATGAATTATTTTTACCTAATGACAGCCCCCGCCATCCGTGTGACGCAGGTAATATTATTACACCCATTTTAAGATGAGGAAACAGCCACAGAGAGACCAAGGTCACACAGCAAATGGGTCCTGGAGCTGGGATTCAATCCCAAGCAGCATGAGCCCCAAAACTGAGCACGTCACCACCATATACTCCGCAGTATACGCACATGAACATAAAGCTCTCCCACAGAGAAACAAGTCTCGTAAAAATCCTAAGTTAGTAAGAAATGTTAACATGATTTTGGCCACCTTTGGGAGATAGTTCCCCACCCCCTGTTACATAGTTTAAGAATAAGTACTATACATATGGAACTACAAATGATACCAGGGAGCCAGTATATATATATATATATATATATATATACTGTATATGTCAAATTCAGGGCGCCCACCTCCTCACTAAGAAAGTGGCAAAAATAAGTAACAATACTGTTAGCCATTTATAGTTTTTTAAAAAGAATCTCTTTATGTCGCCGTGATTTCCTTTTATCTTGCCTTGACTGTTTTTTTGATCCTCTTCAATAAGCCCCAGGCCCCTCCCCTGCTTTTATTGTACTTACATAGTTGTATTCTTGGAACAGAGTCTTTATTTTTATTGGCAGAAAATTCTCAGTCTACTTACTCCCTTGTATAAAGTTAATTTTAACTGTAGAACCTATATCAATAATGGCATTTAAAGGAGGCTGCTTCCCATAGACTCTGTGAAACGTCTGCAGAGAATTCTGGATTGGCCAGGGCCCCCCTCCCCAGCTCCTCGGCACCCTCCTTTCGCTTCTACATCTGAGCACGCTCTCTTCCCTGCCAGCTGCTTTCTGCTCAGCCCCTGTGCGTTCTCCATTCTCTGCTCTGCCTTTATGATAAGTAGAGTTTCATCTTGATCACATTGGGGCGAGGCAAGGGAGTTGTTACTGCTTAATTTGGGTCCAAGCTAAAAACATATCCTCCTAGTGCCAAACCACAAAAATCATGACACTTTGAGTGTAACAAGCTTCAGCCATCCCTCTTTGGATACAGCAATGTGGCCAGGGTGGAGGAGGAAGGTCTTATTCCTGGACCACTTCTTCTGCTATATCTGGCGGCTTACGTAGAAACTCCAGAATATCAGATGCCTCGGGTCCATGCTATGTTGTTCAGATATACTGTGGTTGAAGTGAAATAACTGAGTGGTATTTTGTTTCTAGTTCTTTTCAAAATAATTTTTGTTATAGGTAGGACACCTGTATTTGCTTTCCGTTATCAGAATTGCTTACTCTTGAAAAGATGGTCACCCAGAAGCCTGGGTGTGTCCTCTTCCTGCTGGCTCACTACTGAAAGCAAGCAGTTATTGTCACCAGTACCTTAACTTATACCAAATACTTAACCTTGGAATCAGCACTTTACAGCCTTATAAAAGAGGTCACTGAGGGAATTCAACTATGTAATCCTAGCCCCCATGTGGCGGGAGAGGAGCAGAAATGGGACAAAGCTGGTGAGACACATTTGAATCCACTTGAATTAGGAAATCATTTCTTTTTGACTTGTTTTAAAAATGGAACCTACTATAAAATGGTACAGGAAGGCAGAAGGATGCAGCAAAAGTCTGTAGAAATAGTGACTCCAAAACTCCGTTCCAGGATTCCAGAAAGCAAGCCTGTTGTCACATTTGGAGGGAAACCAGAAAGGAATTTAGGTTTTCACTTTCCTGATAGCCTCTTGTCCAACACCTTTCCTGCAAACACCTTGTCCGCTCTTTTATTTTGCCTTTATTCATAAAACTAATGGAGAGAAACCACCTTTCAAACTTTAACCAGGAAACCCAGGTTTTGCAAGTGCTAATATTTTGGTGTGGGCTTTTTCCTTTTCAAGACAATTACCAAGACGAAGCACTCGTTTCTTCTTTTGTTTACCCGTGGCAGTTTGTCAGCAGTTATGATAAGTAGAGTTCCATCTGCCAGGAAAACTACATTGCAAATTGCCGTAGAAATTAGCAGCTTTCATTTCTTGCCTACATAAATAAATATGTGAAATAAATTGCACTTAAATGCATCCTAAAAAATCACAGGTACACCACACAGTTAAATGCCAATCACACAGAACCGGGGGCACACTGCGATTATCTCAGTTTTCAAACCTGGAATGTACACGAATGTGTTTCTAAATGAGAGAGGCAGGGTATCATGCTCGCTGAGGGAAAAACAGAAGCTGCCAGACACTGCACTGTTCCTTTCTTCTCAGAATCCTTTGCCTGAAACCCGCTCTATCTTTTGCCTGTGTTCCCTCCTCTCTCTCTCTCTCTCTCTCTCTCTCTCTCTCTCTCTCTCTCTCTCTCTCTCTCTCTCTCTCTCTCTCTCTCTCTCCCCCCCCTTCTCTTTCTCTCCCTCTCTCCGTCTTTCCCTCGCTCATTGTTCTGTCTCTCTTCCTGCCTTTGATGCACATACGTTGTCACATTCCATTGACTCTCTCCCCTCTTCTCTGTTCTTACACTCAAGCCTAGCGGTGCTTTCGCCAGGCAGCGGCAGCCTCTCCTGCGAGTTTTAGTCATGTGTGCAGCTCAGTTTGATCGAGCGTTCCTTTTCTGCCTTTTCACTCTTACAAAAGATTAAAAGGTGGCGTCACATCGCTCCCCTGTTCCCCCGTTCCTTCCCGCAGGAGGGACTTAAAAAGGACAACAAAAACTAATCACTTTCAATAAGCATTTTCTTGCTGGGGAAAAGAAAAAAAAAAAAAGAAAGAAAGAGAAGAAAAAAAAGGCGGGGGGTGGGGGGTGGATTTAGTGGTGTAATTTGAGACTGGTGGTGAGGATTGGAGCGCGCTAGAGATGCTGCACGCTGCTAACAAGGGAAGGAAACCTTCAGCTGAGACAGGTAAGAGCGCCCATCGGAGGGTTTGACCGAGTGGCTTAGTTAAATCTGTTTTCAGCGTTTCGTAATTGAGAAAGGCATCCGCGGCAGAAGCCGATTTTTCAGTCGGCTTCCTTTTGTTTAACATAGAAAGTACCTGTATTAATTTTGACGAATTAGAGCATGCAGCAAATTCAATTGAAAATAGATTTGTATTAGTAAATGCATTTATACTGAATGATTTCGCCTCCGTTTCATTTGAAAGGCGAGATGGGAAAGATGATTTTGTTCAGAATAGCGCTTTGCATTACGTTAAATTCTACACAGCTAACAGGGAAATAAAATAATCATCCCATTGATTCTGTTTTTGAACTCCGGGACTTAAACCCTGGGAGAGAGCTGGCATTTGAAATGTTTCTTCTAACTGAACTTCTGATGCGTTATAATAATTTCTCACTGGAGGTTTAAGCAAGGGTAGAGTTTATTTAAGTCTAACTGCCGGGGTGTGTTTGGTTTGGATCTTGAGGGTGAAATGCTGCTTATATCGCCTTAACCTGTGTCAGATTGATGTTTCATACATAGACATTAAGTGTTGTCCCAAATGAAATACAAAGTTGAAACATCAGGTGAGGGCATGTTGTAGAAAATAATCCAGTAAATAATGAGCATAACTGAATTCTGACAGTTTGAAATGGGAGTTAACTCTGGACGTGCTGTCTGAGGAGGGTTTTTTGGATTTTAAGCGGCTGAGGAACGGAGGGGGTCGATTATCAGTCTCACCCCGTGGGAACTTTGCATGAGGACCCTAAAAAGAATGCGTGTGGACTTCCACTGTAGGTGGCTTTTAGGCATCTGTCCCTTTTGTGTGCTATGAATGAGAGCTGTGCATTATATTTGATGGCCTTTCTCCTTTAAAGAGCTTTGGGATGAAGCTTAAAAGGCTCACATCTATTTCAGCATTGCACAAACACAAAATGCAATATGCTTCAGTCTCCCAGCACCTGATTTTTATTGCTGCTGCTGTTGTTTTAAAGTTTGGATCATTTGTTTTTCACCTCAGTCTTCACTGATTTGGTGTTCATTGCCTCTGTTGCTAAAATTTATTGCTAGCATGAATGACCTGAGATTTGAGAAGAAAGAAAAAAAAGAAAGAAAAAGAAAAAGAAAACAATCTAATTAGCCTGAGTTTTTACTTAAGGATAACAGAAATTCCAATTATATCAGATGTTTTTCTAGGATGTTACCTAAAATGTTTGAATTAATTTTAGATGATTGTTTTTTGGATGGGAAAAATGTGAATATTCAAAGTACAAAATTCTGTGAAAAGAATGCTTCTCTGGAATGAGACGTAGAAAGGTGAATTGAATACCTCCACAAGGCTTGGTCCTGGGAAGAATGGCTCTCCTGTGGTACTGCTGAGTTCAGCATCCATGAATGAGAGAATATTTGACATATGCATTTGGTGATAGAATTTTTTTCTTCCCGAGTTTCCAAACTAGACTTGTTCCTCAATACCAGCCTCTGGCACGTCTCCTGCTTGCCAGACCATCTAATGGCATGTCATGGGTGCAGCCCATGCATCCAGTTTTTGAGGACATCAGAAGGTGCTGAATTTTGGGGGGAGTGGAGACCAAACGGACTGTGGGTTTCCTCATCGAGAGATAATCTTCGGTGCAAGTTCCGTGGGAAGCCCCTCATACACGTGTGGGGACACTTTGTTTTCCATCATGGTTAGAAGAGCAGAGAAGGTGGTGGATGAGGACTAAGGAAACTGCCATACCCTGTTTGATGTCATCACGCCGGTGATGGCATAGGGAGTCTTTAAAATCACAGCACATACAGTTTTCTTGCTTTCAACTTAGGAAACTTTGCAGAATCTTGAAGTCGCACTTCTCAGATTCCATCCATGCTTTTACATAGCTTTCTGGCATCATATCTTTTCTCGGACTCCCGCTGTACCCCACTATTGAGTGTTGTGACATTGCCGCTAATAATGATTTCTTAAATAAGTGACAAGGGCTGATAGGCCAGGAGACATACATCGTCTGCATCATATGTGTGTTTTAATGTGATTTATGAAAGTGACTCCTTCAAGGTGAGGGGAAGATAAATTTGAAGGTGCTGCTTGACTGTTTGTACCACTGAACCACCGTCCTTGTCCTAGAGAACTAACTAGAACTGAAGGAGGCAGACATAACTCAGTTGTAAACTGCATGGTAGTTCAGCTGGCACTTTTTAAGCAGATGGTAACCCAAACTGTCCTTACTCAAACTATCAGATTCATATAAATAGCATTTTTCTGACTTTTCCAGTAGATGCTGCTGAAGAGCAAAGAAAATTATTTTTCTACGGGAAAAACAGAAATGCAGTAGACTTATACAAGCTAATGAAAAAGATGCTTCTCCCCAAACTCTGCTGATAACATTTTGCATACTTTGCTAATTAATGAGTTATATTGAATCATTACCTTTTATGACGTTCTATAGAAAGCTATTAAAACTCGAGTTAGATTTTTTAAATTATGAAATTGTTCTCTTTAGTCCCTATATATAATATCTGTTTGCTGTTTTCCATTAAAAAAAAAAAAATCAAGTTAACTGCACATTACTATTCAGAACATTTCATCCCTGAATGCTAAAACCCTTTAACATGCAAATATGATGTCAGAGGAAGAACTGAAATAGAATACCCTGAGAAGAGTAATGATCAAACGCATTATAAAAATATGCACCAGTTGCCAACATGTAATGAAATATTAAGAAATTAAAAGCATGCAACCTCTAAAGTAATAGAATTTCATTGCTCTGAGACTGTTTTCCCACTGAATATTAAGTGCTTAATAGATCTATCCGTAAAAAAACAATCAAAAACCTACATGGTTTGTCACTGAAGTTCTTTCATTATGTGATTTTGAAAAATTAGCCCAATAGGATTTTCCTCAGACTAGGAAATGTAATTAACATTGGATATTAAGTGCCAGATTTCCAAAGCAAAAGGCACAGGCTTGATAGAGAAAATAAGAATGCAGAGAGCAGGCTTCAGCACTGGCAGCTGAGGGGACCCACGCTGGACCTACTCTGTTGGTAATCACTCTGATAAAATGACAAAGACATCCCAGGGGAGCCCGGGATGCTGGTACCCAGACACAAACTGATGCAATTTCAGGCAACCAATGACCTCTATCTATGGGATTATTTATTTTGGGAAATGATCAATTAACCAATTTCAGTTATGAATGAGATGTATGTATGTATAATCACATACATACACATTCATATATATATATATATATTCCAATGTAAGGGGGCCTTGGATATTGCAAAGTACGTATAGATGAGACAAGCTCTACCTCGGAGGTAGAGCTTTCAGTTTTTTGTTGTTCTTTTTTTTTTTTTTTTTACCTTAAGCAGTCCGAGCTTTTTTTTTTCTGGTGAATTTTTCTTTTGCATCGAAGCCCTTCTTTGTCAGTTTTTATTCCTGAGGTGTGAAATGCTTCATAGGATGTTTTGATTTAACACCCATTCATTTCTTTTTTCAGGGAGAATAAAAAAGCTTGTATTTAGAAGACATGAGTGTCAGCTACTCCTATTTTGTAATTAGCACTGTAGGCCCACTGGGATAAGGATTTTTTCCTTTTTTTTTTTTTTCTACTTCGATTCAAATAGTTTTTGTGCTTGACCCATAGTGGTTATTTTTTTCTTTCTGTCTTTAAGTAAGAAAAGCTTTATAATTTGGGGGGTGGGAGATTTTATTTCTTTTTCTGGTTTTCCGCTGCTCACTTTTGGGGTTCTCTTTTTTTCAATTATAGCTGTCAAGCACTGACTATACCCAAAGCACTCTGAATTTAATGCGACAAATGATACCTCTCACAACAACAAAAAATATGTGCCCTCTCACTGTGAACCTTAGGAAGACTGCAGATGTGAACCACACCTGGAGAATTGCCTAGTGGGTTAAAATGTGCCAGTCTTAACTCCTTCCTTAGGAGAAAAGAGGAAAGGTCACTGCAGGTTGAGGGGATCCTGAGAATGGCAGCCTTTGAATTAAGAGTGAAAGGTGAAAACACAGCATAATCCTTATGAGCAAAATCACAGGGGGCCTGTGGAAAGTAATGTCAAAAAGAATGACTAATGCCAGTCCAATGGAGGCCCTCAAATGTCCGGTCAAGGTATTTAATAGCCATTGGAAGGATGTTATCTGCAGCTTCTAGAGGCGTTTCCTTTGTATGGGGATGGAGAAGGAATGGAATAGTGGGTCTGTACTACGCGCCACCCCTAAGAGATGCTGAACTGTCTATCTAGGGGCCATCTGCTTTCCTGTTAAATTGTGGTCTTCAGGAGCTGTTGTCACTAATGGGATGTTGCTTTACCTTTCAGGGATGTTGTTTAAAAACAAAACAAAACAAAAAACAGCAAGAAACCCTAGTGTAGAGGATGGAAGCGAGTGAATAATCCAATGCATTAGCCTAGACATGGGTGGTAAGGTTGAGAAACACTGTCCAGAGGAGAGAGAATGGCTGTGAAAAACACCTTCCTATTATAATTATTGCAGTTTCTTGTATGTACTGTAGATGTCATAGCCTCATTAGGCAGGGGTTTTGTGTATATGCATTTGTTTTCATAAGAAAAACTCTCACCATTCATCAGAGATGAGACCTGTAGTTTAGAAGGTGTGGTATTCTCTTTATACTATTTGGATATAATCAGTTAGTGTTATGTTCGTCTCCCATTTCCTGACATAGGGTGGATTTTTACGATCTTTAAGGCTTTTCATGTCTCTGAAAAGGTATATATTTTATTTATTAGAATCAGTTGCCTCCCGGAATTACCTGTGTTATCAGTTACTTTCTATAAACCTTGACTAACTTACCTTGAACTCTTAGATGCCTCGTGTGTTTGACTAATGAGCTCAGCAGTGGAGACTTCTCTACCTACATATTGGAAGTTTATAATGTTAACATATAAAATGTTTTCTTGCATACAATAGTCTTCATAATGAGAGAGAGCAAAAATAATTATTAGCACAATTAAGTAAGTGGAATGTCTCCCTTTTCCTCAGAAGGTGATTTAACCAGCTTATTCAGGGGGACGGGGTTACCAACAACACCTGGAAACCAAGTTACAGATGAGTTTCTTGCCTTGTCCTCCAACCTCTTTAATCTGATTTGTTCCATTTACTTTTTCCAAGCTTTTCATCTTTCCACCATTTTAATACCATCAGAGATGGGGGGCTGCCCATGACATTCACACTTGACATTATCAAACACAAAAGGCATCACTCATACACTTGACTGCGTTACAATGCAAGGGAAAAAAATAGATCCCAAAGGCTTAGAAATTATTGTTCCGTACCTTGAATGTAGGTGGATTTTTTTTTTCCTGTTTCTTCTAGCCTGCCTTATTTGACTGATTTGCTTCTGTGTGTTTGCAGAGGGTTCTGAAAACCCTGGAAAAATCAGCACTCACAAATCCATAACGTACACATCCTCATGTACACCGGAGATATGTGTAGTAATACAATGGAAATTTACACCTCTATTATCATCTTTTATTTGCTAGGTACCAACCACATTTTCATGCAGTACCAATGCTGAGCCTTGCACTGAAGCTGTCTTTTCTCCATTGACTTCAGTTCTTCTGACTATCGTTCAGCTGGGGCCAAACCTTTTCCTGACTCACACTTCTGTGGTTATTGCAGTAACTCCATTATTTCTGGGTAGACCAGAAATCTAATGAATTCATAGCAGTCCCGTGTTTGTTTTCCCATGAAGTGTGTGTGTGTGTGTGTGTTGGAGTTGGGGGGGAGGGTTATTGTTAAAATTAATATAAATTTATCTGTACTTCCTTTGCTTTCTATTCTGAATCTTTTATTCAAAGACAGTTTACCCCCTATATGTAAGACAACACTTGTGAGCTGAACAAATAGTGTTATCAGATTGTGGTGAATTGCTTCAGTAGTATTACATCATGCATTGAGGTCACGTGCGCTCTAAAGCTCTGTAAAACAGCCAGCTACATGGTATCCTACAGGTTTAATATACTTCTGCAGCCTTGTACTTGGGAAGGATTTCTGTAATTGGCGACAATCTAGCAAGAAGAACTTTTTAAGCCATTGGAGGCTGAAATACAAGTTTTTTGAGAAATGTGACTTTATAGGCTTGAAACTGAATGGATTACAAATTTCTCTTAACTGGAAAGAACCATAATTGCATGTATAGTGCAGCCCTGATTATCTAGGGTATGAATTTCCAGCTCGAGGATTATCCAGATTTCTTCTCTGCCTCCCCTGTCTTCTCTTCAACTACCTGATGTGACTCATTTCCCTAATCATCGGTACCTCCACTAATGTTAGGGAAGGGAGTTTTTGAGCAGCAGAATCCAAAAACCAGTGAATTATCCTTTAGAAGAATTAATTATGTAAAAAGTCTGAGTGGCTAGGTTTTTTAAACCATTCGCTAAAATTAAATGACTAAATTTCAATTGGGGGATGGGAGAGGGGTCTCTCTATTTACAAATGGTGGTTTACTATAGCTGTAAATATACCAGAATTTTACCCACATGTTTCAGGGGCAAACATGATACCAAGTAATCAGTTTCATTGTTCTAGATTATATCATTTCCTTCCCCTATACCCAGACCAACTACCATTTTGAATTAACTGGTTGGATATTGTGTCCAGCTGGAATTTTATAAGGTCACTCGGATCAACCCGGTTACCTAATGCAGGTTATCAGGGCTCTCATTGGCGTGTCCCTCCAGCATGAAGTACAACAGTGGATTATTGGTGACCAAACCCACTTAGTTAATCTCCAACACCGGTCCTATTCCATTTCCATCATCAGCTGAGTTCCAATCAATCCTTGAAAAGTTATTTATATTTAGGATTTGACCCCAGGGAGGTCTTCAAAGTCTCAGAGGACTTTAAAGACTTTAAAGCCTATTCGATGCCAGAATTAGGCTGAGATGGTGAAAGGATTTCAGTTTTATGTACTATGTTACTGTTTAAATTCTCATTTAGAATATAGATTGAAAACTATTGGCCATTATACCACATTATCAACTGCACCTCAACATTTAAAAACTTCAAGTAAATTTCTTTCCAATAAACTCAGTTTTAATTTCGTGATAAGATTCAAGTATAGGAAATGTAGTTGGCTTTGCGAGCGAGGTTCTAATCACAGAGTAGGCACTGAAATTACCAGCCACCCTCCAAGTTTGTAGGACAGGGCGCGGAATTCCATCTACTGGATATCACTACAGAATCAGAATTTGATTTCCTCTCCCTTTCTTATACATCATTTGTGTCTTGGACGTTTTCAAAGTCGTGTGGTTATATAGCTGCTACTCTGTAACAATATCTTATCAAATAATGCACTCTTCTCTTATACTATCCTTGTTTGACAAACATGTCTATAAATAATCAGTTATACTTTTGAGGTGCCTGATCAAACTTCACAGATGTTTCTATTTATAAATCTATTATGTAATGTAATATAAGTGATAAAATATATACTATGTAATATGGTTGACACAAATATAGTAAATGGCAAAAAAATGTAACTCCCTTGATCCTAAAAATATTCTCTTATCACTAGATTAAAATTGAGTTTATTAAAAATAATATTGTGAACAGTTGAGATGTGGTTGATGATGCAGTATAATGACCAACAGTTTTCAATCCAAATGTTAAATGAGAATTTAAGCAGTAATATGATATACAAAACAGGAAATGGAAAATCTCAGTGACTATTAGAAAAATCATTGGCAAATCTAGTCGCAAGTTCTGTATATGTACTAGGTTGATGCAAAAGTAATTGTGGTTTTTGCAATTTTTTTAACCTTTTAACCACAATTACTGTTGCAGCAATCTAATAGAAGATGCCTCTTATCAGTCAGATGTGTGTGCACATACACACACACCCCCACCCCCCCACACACACACACAGTTACTCTCTCTATAAGTGCAGATTTCTACCTCTATCTTTGTATCTGTATCAATATCGATGTCTGTATCAGTATCTGTATCCAGAGGTAGAAAGAGAAAAAATGGGCATATTCCTAGTAAGATATAGTGTGGTTATATTCCTGGGAAGATATTGCGTCTCTTTTCTAGCTGACATTATTACACTCTCACAAATCTGACATGCAGTGTCCTAGGTACCAGGGATGCCAAGAGAACCCCACGTGATTCTTGAGTTCATGATCTAGTCCTGAGAGAGAAATTATTTTAATGTTGAATATTACACTCATGGATATATTTTACAGTTGAAAATGTTGAAAGAAAGAAACTAAATTCAAGGATCACAAAGCCGTCTGAGCCCTCACGCCACACTTGATATGCTTTGCTTCGTCAGGAGGCAGATTAAAAAAGAACTAAATAGAGCAAGTAAGATTCGGGGGGAGAAGATCCGCACATAAAGTGATGTAGTCCCAACCAAAAATAAATCTGGCTTTGTGGAAACGCCAGGCCAGCATGTCTGAATTCTCTATTACTCTTTATCGCTGGCAAGTCACAAGCTAAGGATAGGATCAGTTTGCCTGAGAATTCTAGAATTTCTAGAATTCTACATGAGGACAGTGGGAAAGTGCTATCAACAGGATTAGTATAAAACATGTGCACATAAGGTCTCGTTTGAAAATGTCTGTAAATAATTTGTGCGTATTTTTCTAAAATGAAATGGGCTTATGTGGTTAAGATCCTTTTCTTGATCTATATAGCATTTATGGTATGTGTTTTCTGTATTTATAACCATATATCACATGTGATTTATATACATGCACATATAGTCTCTAGAGGTCAGTAGAATATAAGAAATGGGCAAACATTCTATCTAGATGAGACCTAGAGATTCTGGGGACCATTTTTCAAATAGTAAAATGATGATAGTTGACTAACGACATTAGGAACTAAAATCATTAATCAGTGTTAACAAAAAAGTCATGTCATCCTTGTTCCTGAAATGAATCTAATCTATTTGTTTTAAGCAAATTTCAGATAAATGAACGTTTGCATGGCAAGAACCTTGACAGAAACCCAAGCTATAATTACTGTATTATGGTTTATTATAAGACCGTGATTCTCCAGAATCTTTTCAGAAGATATTTTGAATCTTACTAGAGCAAAACAGTAAATTGTTTTTAAACACTTGACTATTACATCCCAAACACTATTTCTGTTTTAGCTGCCAATTCAGTCTCCTCAGTACTTAGAAATGAATGATTTCATGATTTATATGTTACAATTCTATTTGTTCTTATGAACTAAATGTCTCAGATGTTGAGAAATGTATTAGGAAATTGTGATTTATTTTATATATAAAGCTAAAATTGTTGACAGTTTAACAAATTACTTCACAGTTGAGCGTGTTTATCAAGTTTTTTTCTCTAGAAAAGTCATGTACAAAAACTATAGAAAATGATGGCATGTAGCTATGGACTATTTGACAGTAGAGTTACCAGTGCCTCTGACACACCATCCCGTGCAAGAGACCACAGGGGAGCAGGGATTCAGGTTTCATCTCAATTTGAACAAGAATCATTATTACTTAAGTTGAGGTTGCCTGCCATAACTTTGAATTTAATATGCCTTGCCCATGTTAATATCACTTACACTTGGGACTAATCTACCAATAACCTGGTCCTATATTTGTCTATTTAGCTCAATGTCTTCCATGATAAATCCTAATCTAGGGGCTACAAACAGAAGTGCCTAAAGGGGAGTAGTCAGAAATAAGACACCAGGAGGTGATGTGGAGCAGTGAAGAAGGCATTACAGTTTTACACACACACACACACACACACACACACCCCTCAAACCTGTGCTGCCTAAACAAACGAAACACCTACTAGGCATTTTTAGAGAGTGATCATATGGAGTCTTTAAAAGAACTTTAGGGTGTCTTCAGTCATCACCAAAAGATTCCCAATAGATACTTGATAAATATTGATGGAGCACTTCCAATGAATAATCTACTTACTTTGCTGCCAAATTACTAAATAAAGAAGATGCAATATATTTTCTATCCTCAAGGAGTTTACAATGTAAGTGGAGGTCTCCCATGTATCATCTCCCTACCTCTGTGCCCCCACATCTGCTCTCTCAAGTTTCCTCAATGTACACTCCTTCCCTGCAGAATTCCTTTCAGTTCTTCCAGCTTTCAATACTGTGCCTTTGCAAGTGCTTTTCTTTCTTGTCTTCTCCCAGCACTCCAGCTTGCCCCTGGCTAACTCCTGTTTATCTTTTATATCTCAGTTTAAATGTCCCTTCCTCCCAGAAGGTTTCCTGGACCACCCCCTCTCTAGGTCTAAATTAGGAGCTCCCACTCTGTGACCCTATCACAATGTGTTTACCTTATTATAATACTGTTCTCATTTTATATAACTGCCCATTTCACTGTCCATTTCCACATAAGTTTTTAAGCTTAGTGAGGGCAGGAACCCTGTGGTCTAACTTATATCATGATCTGTCATGATGCCTAGTAAAGTATCTGGCAGCATGAAATTTATTTAACCAACTCTTGAATGAGTGCTTAAATACATAAATAATCCCAATGCATTGATAAATTAAAAAGGAGCTATCACATCTCCAAGACACTGGGAAGGATGAGCATCATTGTGTGGACTTGAGTCTTACTCAAGGACAGGTTCCAAGTAGGCCAGGCATCACCTTGCTTCTGCCTCTCCTTATCTACCTTGAAATAGATCCAGGTCCCTAAGGAGCAGCACAAAGCCATCCTCTTAGTTCAAGAGGGTTGTATACTTTTTAGTTGTGGTTTTCTCCTTAGTCTCCGATCATGTTACTTATGATGGACTTGTTTTAGTGGAAGCCTGGAAATGGTGTCTCCCTCTTTCCCCTCTGGTGACTGGTTTCAAGACATGCAACCTTGACCTCAGGACTGCTTAAAAAGACCATGGACTCTGAATGGTGCCACCATGATGCAGCGTGAGTGGTTACTCAATAAGAAGCACTTTGCTAGGAACTAGGGATTCAGAGATGATGATGTAGAATAAATATATATTGATTTATTTGTAGTTGGGTCTAGGGGACCAAGGTCATTTATGTGAAAATCTTCTCACCCCAAATCATACTTTTTTGCTGTCTTTTCCAACTTTCCTTCTTACGTGTCCCAATAAGGTCTTTGAGGTCTGTGGTTTGATAAGATGGAGCTATCCCTGGTTGCTTCTAACAAAAAACCCTACTGCATAGGTGCCAGTCTTCCTTTTAACACCCTGAGACTTATGTTTGCATCCCTAATATGAGATTTCTGATTCCCACACTGCTGTTCTCTGGAGATGGATACATTTAGATGAGGAGCTTCTGGTGCATGCAGTTGTCAGAGCACCCATTCACTTCTGTTTATCTTTTCTTTTTTTTCAGTTGTCCATTTTAATTAAGTCATACCCTCAAAGTAGAAAATTATTCTCATAGTACCTTGAAATATAGTTAAGAATAGATTTGGAACTAAGGAGTGAACAATTCAATCTTTTATGATTTTGACTCAGCTGCATTCCAGACATTACTAACTTTTAATTAGCAAACATATGATAAGTTTGGTGAGCTATAAGGAATATGATGTAAAGAGCATTCAGATATGGTATTTTCTCATTATTGTTATTACTTTAAATTATCTTCTGCCTTTATCATCTAATCCTGGTTCACTGTCATTTACTTGTATTGTTGTCTAAAGGTGAGAGTGAAAGTGAATATTCTATAAAGAGTATAAGGTGAGATTATCTCCATATATTTATATGATTAAGCAGCATTGTAATTATTCAGAAGGAATAATAGAGGTTTCAGGAAAAACTAAAGCATACCTGACCAAGCATGGGTGGAGAGGGGAGAGCTGGCGATTAGTTTATAGTTTGATAGTACTTGCTATATTACCAGGGGTTATACGTTTTAATATTGTGTCAGGGAAGTTTAATGTAGAGATTAATAGTGGACCATGTAGAGATTAATAATAAATCATTTTCTTCATCTCTAGTGAAAACTTAAGAACTCATCAATCAACTTTTTTTTTCCAAATCATTGTATTTCTGTGTTACACAAAACATGAACAACCTTACAGCCATTCTAGAAGTTCTTCAGATAACAATTTAATACAAATGTTAATGAAATAATAAGATAATTATTTTAGGTTGTACTAATAAACATTAAAAGGCTGGTCAGTTTACTTTCCCCCTGATAATATGCATATTAAATAACTTAAGTTCACACCTGTAACTTCTGCTTTAATTTTTAACATACAAACCTTGGCCCAATTTTTGCTTCCATGCGACGATGTCAAGATGTCCATTTCAGCCTTACTTTCCTTTTCCTCCTCAAAGAATGTCCTATTAAATCCATTCATACATCTTTTGTAGAAAGTCTTAATACCAAACATCATTTCTATTTCTTCTTGAATAAGATTTCTTTTTATAAAAAAGTAATTATTTGAAAAATGGAATCTACTTGCCACGAGGACATAGATTCCATTTGTAAAAAAAAAAAATGATAACCACCTCATAACCATCGCAGTATCCCACATTTCCAAAGTGTTCTGGAATGAGAAAAAAAATCAATATCGGAGTGAAAAGTGTATTTCAATTTAGTTAGATGATTTTACTTCACAGAAAAATATACAGGTATAAAGAATAGACCTTTGACTTTTACCTTGGGTTTATTTTGAAATGGTGAAAGTGCTTGTGGACTCGTTGATGTTAAATTGGTAATTGTTGATCTCGGAGGGGGTGCAGCATCTTCCATCTGAGCTTATTACAGTGTAAAATATGGATTGCCTTTACCCTAATGGCCTCTGAATCCTATTACCATCCCATTAGAGAGTGTGGGATTTTAGTAATTCTCTTGTTGTTTCCAGTGGGCAGTGAATATAATGGGGAAGGGCAGGGGTTAATGCAATTCATCTCTTTTAATACCTGTGACTCCCAGTCCCTTATCGCTGGCTATAGTTTCATTGGGGTCCACCCCCTTCTCTGTCTGTTATGTTTAAGGCCCTATATATTTTTATGTGCCTTTCTGACCTGAAGAGTTTGGAGACGGGGGTAATTTGGTGATTCTTAGGTATAAATAGAATTTTAGCTCCTAGCTTTTCATAAACTAAAGATAAATAAATAAGGTGGTGTGTCAGCTTGTTGTGAAACAGGCTGTAGCTCTGAAAGGTTTTCAGTGACTGTCATTGTACCAAGAATAGTATTGAAATAGCTCTTCAATCAAGATCATTTATAAGGCCTTTTGGAAGGAGAAGCATGAGACAAGTGGGTCATATCAATGCCCACTAGTGTTCTGGGTATAATGTTTCCATGTGTTCATGGAGGCAGCTGTGTCCTGGGTCCTAGGAGTGGAAGGAAGAGGAACTGGGAAACATTTCTAAGTGATAGGAATTAGATTCCTTTAAAGAGAACTTTATGAGCAGTAGCTAAGTCCCTACATATCAGACATGCTTAGTAGATGTATATGTCTGATTATGTATCCCTGGTTTTATTCATGAAATTTGTTTTTAACTAATACAGCTTCTTTCAGAATAAATGCGAACATCAGATTACTTCTCAGTATGTCAAAACAAATTAGTTCCCCACAGTGATGCAGTGAAAGGTGTAACTATTTTCCCTTTTTATATGTCAGAAAGCATTACTGGGACTGGGAAATTCCCACTCCCCCATCTCCCCCGCCCCTCTGCCCCCCCTTAGCCTGAGAGCCCTGACGGTTTGCAAAAAGTCGGGTTAATGCACCAGAGTGGTCACCTAGTGCTGCAGCACCCCCTCTGCTGCCATTAATGAGAATCGCATGCTGAGATCCAAAGAGACAGGTCCGCTCAGAAAAAGGCAGGAATGGCAGGAGGTGATAGACCATTTCGGTCAGTTGAAGGTGAGTGATAGTCCCAAAGCATATTGTTCATCTTCTCAGATAATTAAGTTTCCATATGTTTCATCATAAATGGAATAAGTGTGCAACATAATTGCAACATGAAAATGTGCGCTGGATGACGTAGTTGAAAACTCGTGTTTGGGAGGAAATTTCTTCTTGTCTTTAGCTTCTAACCATCTTGATTGCCTGCCTACAGCTAATAGTCTAAGCCTGGGGGTGGTGTTTAGATTTGGTGCCTTGGTATAGAATAGTTTGTGCGTGCACATTGAATATTCATGCATGGAGCTGTCCTTCATTTGAGACATCACTTAGCATAGTTCTAGACAGACTGTGATAGTATTGTTTCTTTCCATCAGTTGGGTGTGTTGAGAGAAATTCATTTTGGAAGGTAATTATGTAGCTACAGATACAATTAGTTTTTATTCCAATGAATTGATATGAATACACGCTGTTAAAGGATATTATTTCCTTTTGATTCTTAGTTATGGGTTGATTACCTTTTAAAACCCTTTCCCCCCACAATCACCTGGCAAGCTCAAACCTACACAAATTAAATAAGATCGACGATAGGTATCTACTGATGTAATAGTTACTCTTTTTTTTTAAAAGCACATTTGCATGAGATCATTCGCAGAGAATTACTAAACTTACAGAAGAAACATAGAACGTATACAACATGTAGAACCAGATTTTCTTCCTATTTTGTAAAGGACAATATAGGGGATCCTGGTTGTTCAAATGGATGTGGACTTCTGTTTTTCATTTATGTTTGGGTCCCATTTAATTCATCATGTCTCTTTGTTCTTGAAACATTCCTTCAGTACCAAGAACCACAATAATCAGATGACACTCATGTTTCTCTCAGTGAAAGAATGATGTATCATCTTTACTATCATCATAAAGCTACAAACTTGTCATTTGTTGTCTCTCCCAGTGTTCCTTTAATACATAGTAAACATATTGTTTAACATTTTTTGAACATCAGCAAATTAGTAATCCAATTTGACTCTTCCCAAGGCCAGGTAGTTAAAAAAAAAAAAAAAAGTATCAGAATTCAAAACTAAATGTGAATTGTTGCATGGAAAACACAGAAATGCTGATTCCGTATTTATACCATATTCCATGCCTTACTTTCTTGAAAACATACTCTCCAGTTAGCTTATGATAGCAATAACAGATTTTTAAACATATTTAACAGATTTTTAAACATATTTAATATTTAAACAGATATTTAAACATATATTTTCTAACTATGAAATTAGAATGGTCCTTATGGGAAATATAGAAAATTCAGAAGACAATTAAACGTATAAACAGATCATCCATAATCTCACCCAAAACTGTTTGTTTAAACCTTTTAAACAAATAAATATTTTAAAAATTAGGATTTTGTTATACTGTAGGAATTCTCTCATGTCTTAAACAGCACTCAAAAACATTATATTAATATTCTACCAAAGTGTGTGCCTTAAAATATATATCATGACTTTTTAAAATGTAACTTTTATTGATTTTATAATTATAAAAATCTAATTGTCTTTTATTATAAAATAATTTGAAAAATATACAAATAAAAGTAAAATAATTTTGAAACACCACTATAAAAACATAAATATTGCTATTAGTTTAGTGTGTGTGTCATTTTATTAAATCGTTTTGTAAAAAATAAGAATGTAATAAGTAAGAATAGTGATTCTTTTTTTAACTTTATATTTTAGTTGCTTCTATTGAAGTTAAATACTTGATGTCTTGATCTATTCACTTTCCACTGAATTCTCTGCCTAATTATATTTTTCTAAAACAATGTCAGATTTTTTTTTTCTTTATAACTATTTCTAATACATTTAGGATATGGTAAACTTCTGCCTGTCATATTTATTGTTAATATTTTACCAAGTTGCATTTTTTGTTGTGTTTTCACATGAAGATATTTAAATGCTTTATACAGTAAAGTCTTCTAATATTTTAGATATCTTGAATTGGTTTTCAGCTTTAAAAGAATCCCCATTACGTGGTCCAATAAATATACACTTTTTATCTTAGTAATTTGAAAAATTATGTTATAATAACATTAAACTATTTAATCCATTTGGAAATGTACCTGTATGCCAGATGAGGATCTATTTTCCCCCAAAAGTTAAATTATTATTAGAATTTTCACCTGTATGTTATATTAGATCTCTTGTGCAGTAGCATGTATTTTAGCACATTCTGATCTATAAGGTATGTGTTTACAGTTTTTTCCACTGTTACTCCACTGTTTTATTACACTAATTTTATAGAGAGCTTAATGTAATAGAGGAAGGCTCTCTTTGTTTTTCTTCCCTTCAGAATGTCTTTCTTCTCCTCATTCATTTATTTTTTCAAATAAGTCATAAATCATGATATTAAATTTTTAAATATCCATTTATTTTTATTAACTTTTCATTGTGATTATTCAACTATATATGTGTATAGAAAGTGAAAAAATGTTACTATCTGTAACATTATTTTTCTCTATAACCTGAGGGTATTTAATTTGGTAGGTTTTTTTTTTTTTTTCTTTTTTTCTCCAATAAAACATTTTCCCCCCTTCTGAATATATGGGTTAGGTGTTTTGGCCCATTTTTCTTTCATTTTTCTTTTCTTTTTTTAATTAAAAATTTTGGGGGTGACAATGGTTCGTAAAATTACATAGGTTTAAAGTGTACAATTCTGTAATACTCTTTCATTTTTCTTAATCAAGCAACTCTTTCTACAGTTTTATAAAAATTCCTTATTCATTTGTGTAGAATAATGCAGGAAATTCCTCCCACATGACTTTCTTTTCTTCTCGAGAAATAATGTACGTCTGTTAAAAAGTGTTCATTATATTAGTGTACCAAAGGCCAAATTACATTTTCTGAAAGAAACATCGCTGCACAAAATAAAATGCTGATCTAACATAGTTGTTCTTTATACATTTCTGTGTTTAGCAATAAATGAACTAAGCATTCTGAAGAGGTCTGATTGCTTTAGCTTCCCCAGGGTAGAATTTTCTAAGATATAATCCATAGGAAACCAGTCCAGTACGAAACTCTGCAAAGAAAGTATTCCTTGGTGAAATAAGTTTGAGAAAGAATTTATATAATAGCCTTTTCTTGAAACGTCATCATAATTATTATCATATTAAAAGCTTGAAGAAGTTCGACCATAAAAACTTCTTTAACTTGTTAGATAACATCTTCTTCTAGATTTAATTAACAGCATAAACATTTGCTATTTTTTTTGGAGGAGGGGGAGATTATTTGGTTTGCTGGTTTGTGTTTTGTTGTGGGGTAAATATAATACCTACTACTTAGCCAAAAAAAAAACATATTTAGTATTAAAATCATCCAGGCATTATTCAGCCAATTTGTTTCCAGTAGGTCTTGTTTTATTTTATTTATTTATTTGTTTGTTTGTTTGTTTGTTTGGTATAGAATGAAAGAGAGCTCTACTGAGATTGTTAGAGGGCTCAGAGCTTTTCACTCACTGACCATTTATTTAACGATTAATTGTAGTTGTGGTTGTAGTAGACAGTATTAATATCATCGTCATATGTGGTAGCTCTGTGATACTTTGCAAATAAACTTTTTGTGGATCAAGTTTTATGTGTACAGTGGGGACACTATCTTTCCAAAAGTTACAAGCAGCAGTAATGATGCACGTCAGTCCTTAATACAATTTTTATATGGAGTAGCCACCTACGAAAGTAGAGTTGGCATTATGCTTCCTAATCGTTTACAAGAAAAAAATGAGTAGGACATATTCCCTACTCTCAAACACCCTAACAGTGGTGCAAGAAGAAGTAACAATTTCATAATGCGTGGCAATTTACATAACATTTTAATGTACTCTGTAGTGAGGAGAAGCATTCAGCTAAGTACAGTAGAAGGACAGGAAAATGCAGTGTGGGAGCTGAAATCAAGTGAGACAGCAGTTCTGAGGGAGTGGTTATCCCACCAACAGTATGTGCCAATTCCGAAGGAGGAGAATCGCCCATCCCTTCTACATGCAGATTTTACCCAGGTGGAGCCCCGAAGGTTGTCACACAGTTTGATGGGACTGAATCAAAATCTCATCCAAACTCGGCTTCAGCTCCAAGGGCTTGCTGAGTTGGGCTTCTTCTCTGATAACTCTTTTTGTGGAATGTGACTTTAAAAGCATCCCAGAGTCGTCAGTTCCTTTGTGTCATGTTGACATCTGATTCATCAATGGATAAACATCCTTCCTCTGTGACTGGAGCATCATTGTACCCTCCTGGAGGTAAAGCCCCAGCTCAGCAAGAACAATGTGGGAATGTTGGTAAACCCCTTTATTACTTTAAGTCTAGACTACTGTAATTCTCCATTTGTGGGTCTTCTAAACTGTTTTATTTATAGGATGCAACTTAAGGGTAGAAGACAGCCCAGGTCCTTCCTGGCATTTTTGTCACTTCAGCATATTTAAAACCATCAATTCAATCCTCGTATTGGTTACACATAAAATTTTACATTGATTGTGAAAGTTCTTTTACTCACACAAATGGTGCCTCAGAGATGTGGTTTCATGCTGCCTGTCTTATGGATTTTTTCTTTCACTAAACCCTGTTCACTTCTAAAGACTTAAATTGGGATGTTTTTGACACGTCCCATGAGCTAGAGGTGAGTTTATTGAATGTTCTGTTGGCAAGTTGCAGCTTTTATCGTTTTTTTAAAGATAATTTTTATTACTTCAACAAAACATATAAACATACCTAGATTGGAAAAACACGAATCTAATTTTTATGGTTTTTTGTCTTAATCATATTTCAATATTATGAAGAAAATGTGGGTTTAGATATTTTTCTGTGTGTATACTATAAAATATATGTAATAAAATGAGATTTATATGATACTACTAATTAGTCATCTACTTTGTAGATGTTTCTATACTTTAAAGCTTTATTTTAGTAATTGCGTGATTTTTCATATTATGAAATGTATGATTTCTTTTATTTAGCATTATTTTTTAATAAGCATTTGTTAAGTGCTCACTTTTTTCATGGTTCTGCCCTGGTTTCTGAAGCTAAAACAGGTAAAACAGACACATTTTCCTGTGTCCCTGCAAAATTAACCCTCTACTGCTAGAGCTTATACTTCCTTTCATTTTCGAGCTATTAGTAAATGGATGATTTTTGATCTGAATTGAATCACTCGGGCACCTTTGATCTGGCCCTCTCTGTCATTCTAAGAATACAAGTATTTTGTAAAAGGGGTTAAGCTCTCCATGCTCTACCATCTTTTGCAGAAATTCTTCTAGTCTTGTGCCCCTAACTTGATCATCTTTTTATGGACATAAATCCTGTCTTTTCATTTGGGCCCTTTGTAATAAAAGTGTATTTGATCTGTGCTGGGGGTCATAAGCCCTGCACTCTTCACCAAATGTCATTTAGCCAGGAGCCTCACCCAAGACCATGGGGGACAACCTCATGTAGATTTAGAGGTGACTGTGTTACCTTTCTCTGCTAAAATATGACTGTTCTCATGCATATTTGCACTTCCATGTGCATTCTTTTCAGTAACCCATTCCCTACCTAATAAAAAGGAATATTGTACAAAATTGAAACAATTTTAAATATATTCAGTATGTAAGAAGAACTTTGGGTCTTTAAATCTGCTAGTAGATTAAAAATCTGGCTCAATGCATCCACTGCTAAAATTAAACTGTATTAAGATCATATCATACAATGCCAGGTGCCAACTTTCTGTTTCCTTCTGTTTTGAGCCAGCCAGTATAAAAGTTGTATTTCTCATTGATAGATAACATGAGACTTTGCACCTAAATGCAATATGTGAAATGCAAATTTGAGAAAGCACATGGTTATTTTATTTTAATCTTTAAAATATATAATCTATAAAAATATAATGCTTAGTCTAACACAAATGGGAGTGTAGGAACTGAATGTGGTTCTAGAAACCGGAGTTATTGTGACAGGTCTCTCTCTCTCTGTCTCTCTCTCTCTCTCTCTCTCTCTCTCTCTCTCTCTCTCTCTCAATCTCTCTCTCTCTTCTAGGTATTAGAAATCAAGTTCTATCAGATAATGATCAATTTAGAAATAGTGTTTGTAGCCAGTTTTTCTTCTATCCAGATATGTAATTCCCACATGTTCCATGTAATATAAAAGATGATGCTTTCATTAATTAAAAAGAATATTTTAAATAAAGCCTAGAATCAGAATTTAGTGCTCTTAAAGTAATTGTAATTTTGTGGCATGCTTCAGTATTTATTTTAATAGTGAAAGATTCAGATAGTGCAGAGAGGCAATGGTGTAGGCCAGCCTCTGTTCATAGAGGAAAAAAAACTAACTTCAAGGATTGATTATTATCTTCAATATGTTAACCTAGATGACTGAGAAGAAAATCTGACCATTTCACCTACGTCACACGATTTTTGATACACCAAAGTCCTTACGATTTTAGTTACAAATACAGATTAGGAAGAGAAAGATTGATTGGCTCTGGCAGTTTGAAATGCATTATGTTTGTTCTAACCCCAGCTTAGATGAAAATAAAGCGGTTCTAAACCTTGCAATGGTCCAGAAGCTGAAATTACTCATTTGAAACTGCCAGGATCGATCAGTGCAAAATCGAGAAGCTCTTTTTTGAGTCCTTCATTTGGAGAACATTAATTTCAAGGATTTAAGATAATCATCTTACCTTATTATCAGATAAATCTTCCTTTACATGGGTAGCTACTCTCAAGACAGCTCCTCACTTATTAAAAAAGGGAAAGAAAAGACAAGGTACCGGGAGACTCAGTGATCAACAGAGAAATTATTAAAACTGACTCAAAAGCCTGTAAGCAATAAAATTACGTTTTTATTAGTCACTTAGAATCACAGAAACTCTAAGGTGCCAATAAATATCTAGCCCAAAGCTGACTTTTGAAATATGGGGAAACCAAGTCCCAGAGAATGGAAATGACTTATGCAGCAAATTAGGACTAGGGAGTTGATGAGAAATGACTAGCTTTTGTCCCTGATCAAAATTTATGACATGAAATCTAACATCACCAACATTCACAGTAAATAGACCCATTCTGAAACAAAAGGTTAATTTTCAAAACGATTACTTTCTCAAAAAATACTAGCCCTCAAGCGTTCATGAAATATTTCTTGTATTGCCGTTCTCATTAGGGAGAATAAACAGAGAACCATTTGGGTTTCTTTAGTTGTTTAGTATTCCTTTAGCAATTTCAGACATATTTGTGTCTGAGGAAGGATGTCTCTTATATGAAAACATGACATATCAACTAACTCTTTGACACTGAACTTTGGATCTAGGGTTGGTAGGAATGTTTGCACTTAACATGTGTAATGTACAAATAGATCCTTGTTTAAATTCTTAGCAAGAACAGACGTGTATAAACTCTTATCTACCATCTTTTCCCTAACTACCCTCCTTCAAAAAATAAAGAAAAACTCCTTTGCATTCACTAAGCAAGCCTGAGGATCATGGGAAAGTCAAAATGACTGTTTGAAGTGGAATTTCAGGGTGCAAATATTCACCTGTACCTAAGTACATTGTTAACAGAAGGTAAAACCTCCCTACCTTTATTCCCCCTTTTGATTGGCATTGTTCCCTCAATGCTCCCTTGCCCAGTATCTTCTGTTTCTCTTCTTTTGATGGCAAGTGTTATACTAGATGATTCAACAACTATTGGGGGTGTCAGAGGAATCGCAAAACTGATGTATTGCTAATTATATGCCAGACTGTTTACTGTTGTTATCTCAAGTAAACCTAAACAACAAAAGTAAATATCATCCCTATTTTCAAGATGAGGAAACTGAGGCCCCAAGAGCCTAAGTAGTTTCTATGGTGCCCCATAGCCAGGAAGCAGGAAGCCTGGCTTTGACTCTGCCACACCCGTTTTCCCCATTCTATTGGGCCGTCTGCCCAGGGAAGCCCCTACAGACCCTCAATTCCAAGAAACTCTTGGGACACTCTCTACTGTCCCATCAGGGAATATTCTGTGTTCAATGTAGGAAACAAGTATTCAGAGGCATTGATAAGTATCTCTTCTTTCATCGGGATGTCTGTGTTAGATTTGGAGGACAGGGTCCGAAGTTTTCTCCAGCCATCAGTTTACCTTCAGAGGGCAACAAACAGGTCTAGAACTAGAGCTCTCCAGAATAATGGAGAGGGCAGTTCAGAGCCTTGCTTTTCCAAATTCAGCATTTTAAGGGAGAACTCCATGGGTTTTGCCCTCTGCTTTTCAACCTCCACCCTCTTGGAGTTACAAGGGTTTCTTCTGGCCAAAGGAGTCAGACTGGGGCACGTTTAAAATGTCCCTTGGAATGTCCTAGGATCCGTTCACTTAAAACAGATCAATAGACATTTGACATCATAGGGAAGGGAAAGCAGGTGAGAGGACAGTAGAAATAGTTAGAACTAATAGTACTACATTACCACTAATACATATGTACTAGTATGTTACTACATTATGGTTCACATTTATTTTGTTCCATTTACTTTAATATTATAATAGTATAGTATGATCCTTAAGGGTATGCCTGGTACTACTTCCGTATCTCTGTAATATTCAGTGCAGATCTCTCCCACCATGCCTACCACATCCGTTCACAATTACGCAGACGTATATCCTACTGCCCCTCTGCTGTACATTCACTATTTACATATTTATTACTCTGTGCCCTCCCCTCCCACTTCTCCCTTGCCTAGCATATTCTAAATAGACAGGAAATGTTGACTGAAAAAAGCGAATGAACAAACCTTTGAGTGACAGGATGCAACAACATGGCACCCACATTCCATGAGTGTAGATGCGTTAACCCCTCTTGCAGGCGGACATTGTTTCATGAGAGAGCAGTAAAGCAGGAGGGAGTGAAATCACACTGGCACGTGGACATCGTGTGGGGACTACTGTCTGTTAACTTTCCATTTTTACTTTACATACCAGGAGAGCAGATTGATACTGCATTTTAATTGTGTATATTAGAGGAAGGCATATGGTTACAACATTTTCTTATTTACCTTCCGTAACGTGAAATTTGTCATTTTTAATCCCAAAATAAAAGGTTGGAGGGAGAGTGCTTGTATTTTACGCAAGTTCCATTTTCTCCTGTGTAAAAGTCTCCTGAGATGTGTAACGAGTTGATGCCAAGATGATGCTGGCACCATTTCCTTATTACCATGGTGATATCCAGCTCTCCTGAAATCTCAAGGGAAACTATGGTATTTTAAAAGCAACTTGAATTTTGGTAATTATAAAGGCTAGAAGGAATAATCTGTCTACATTTTGCCAGCATGGGTAAATATGGATAGCAAATGATGTCTAGAAAGGAAGGATATTATTGCCCATCATTAGGTGGGTAATCCCATGTTAGAAGACGAAAAGCATCATGGAAGTTATGTATTGGGTATATATGGCAATTCAGAACCCAAATGTGAATCTTAAAGTATGTCTCATCACAACTTTCATACAAACAGCTCTCCTCTTTCCTGGAGTGGCTAGCATTTTAACTATATGAGTCAAAGGTATGATTGTCAGAGTATTTTAATGTTGAAAACACTGTGTAATATATGTAAATGTTGCCAGTTATCAAGGTTAAGGGCTGGGGAGGGGGGAAAGGTGATTCTCTTAAACTGAAAATAAAGTTGGACTCTAAAAATAATAATTCAGACTCTAAGTCCATCACACCCTCCCCCCATCAGGAAAGTTCTTACGTTGAGTTCTTTTGAACTTCATTTGAGTAACTGTGCTCGCCTAGAAAAGCCTCAAAGATTAAAGGGTTTTGTTTCACTTCTGAAGACAGTTGAAAATTTTCAGGCATTTCTTTTGAGCTATAAAATAAGCACTTGGAATGAACGAACACGGAAGAAAGCATTAAAGGGCAAAAAATATATAGTAGAGAAACTGGGGCTAGTGGACGGAGAGTGACTCTTTGTACCTTTGTACATAACGTGTTTAGTGTCTATAGTGGGAAGCGATAGGTGGGGCTTGGGGTGTTTTGTGCGGGTGTGTGTTCTCCTGTTAGGGCAGGGAGTTATCCAGGGCAAAGAAAGAGAAAGGGTGGAACAATGTTCTTTAATTAGGAACTAACTTTACCCAAATGCAGGTTCCCAATTTGCAGATGGGCATTTTAATTGATTTTTACAAAACTAACTACACCCAGTATTTCACAGTTAAAAATAAACCATGTAAATCTTTAGTGCTACCTCTGCCGGCAAGAATAGTTTGGTAGCCCCCATGGCAAAACTTTGAACCCTGTTTTCTTGTTTTAAATCTTTCTGGATAAGAGCAGTTACCATGTTTCTCCTAATCTTCTTAAATGTCATTTTTAGCAGTTATGACCCAAAATAGAAATAGCCAGATGGTTTTGTCAGAGTTTATTTTATTTGTTTGTTTGATTATTTTTATTTTGTGTTTAGCACAGAGATTTGGTGATTTTTTTTTTTGATTAGTGAAGTGTCCTTATGATAGCTGACAGATGACTCGCTGAGTATGAAAGCTCAGATGTAATTGAGAATAGCACGAAGATTTCATTATTTCATTTTAATGTACAGCTACAGTAGCCCCCCCCCCCCCCAATTTTTGGTTTCACTTTCTGCCGTTTCAGTTACCCACCGTCAACTTCAGGCTGAAAATATTACAGGGAAAATTCCAGAAAGAAACAATTCATATAAGTTTTAAACTGTGCGCCATTCTGAGTGGTGTCATGGAACTTTGGGCCAGTCCACTGTGTCCCTCCCAGGATGTGAATCATTCCTTCATTCAATGTGTCCACACTGTATGTACAGGACAATAAGGTATTTTGAGAGAGAGACAACATCTATATAATTTTTATTACAGCGGTATGTTGTTATACTTGTTCTGTTTTATTATTAGTTATTAGTGTTGATCTCTTCCTGTGCTTAATTTATAAATTAAAGTTTATCATAAGTATATATGTATAGGAAAAACATGGTATGTATAGGGTTCAGTACTATCCACGGTTTCAGGCATCCACTGCGAATCTTAAAATATATCCTCTGTGGCTAAGGGAAGACTGCTGTACATGAAATCCAGAGAAAAAAAAAGTCCTCTTCAGGCTATTTTAATGCAGAAATATGTTAACGCTTATTCTAAACTAATAATTTTCTTTCTTATATGGTCTTTCTATTGGTATGTTCCTGTATTTAGTGGTTTAATCTATACATTTAACCAGATATTGGATTTTTACTTTCTTCTAGTAATGGGTTCTCAAAATTAAAGAAGGAGATCGATTTGGGCAGAAAGTTAGAAAGTTTTTGTTAATAAAACAAGTATCTAGTGTTGTGTGTTTGCTCTTTTTTATATAGGGGAACTTTTTTGTTTTTTGTTTGTTTTTTATTTTAAGCACAGTTCTAAAATAAGTCTATACCATTTAAAAGAGAATGTTAACATTCCCCACTGTGTAGTAGCTTTTCTTTTCCTGAAAATAGATCCACAAATGTCATAAATTAGTCTGCAGATTTTATCTTATTATGCTTCCTCCTTCAAAAAATATGCAGGAAAGTGATTATATGTGGTGTTCAACTCAAGGCTGATGAGTTGGTTATAATTATCAAGGCAGACATAATGAGACGAAAACAACTCTTTCTGGAGGGTCTCGGAGGAGTTTTCAGTTACTATCATAACCCTGTCACGCTGGGTTAACTGTTTTCTGCCCAAGTAGATGTCAACACAATTAATTTCACAGTTTCTTCAACAGATATGGTTAGGGTTCATTTGCTCATTTAGGCAAGAAGAGCCCCATATGTTAAGGGTGGAATTGATTTCTGGGTTCTTCATAGGCAGATAAAACAATGAGGAAAACAGATACTTATCTGTATTTACATGTAACTAAATGGCATTTTCTCTCTCTTCTGTACGTCGGTAGATAGACACATGTTGTGATTATTTGACATTGCCATTTGACATTCATTCCATCATTCAGTCACTCAACAAATACTCATCACGTAGCAGCTTGTGCAAGGCCTTTTGCCAGGCTCTGAGGTTACCAGAGAGCAAAGCAGAAAAGCCTTTGTGAAGTTGGCAGTTGAGCTGGGGAGAAAGGCATTGTTAAACAATTGCACCGATATATCTAATTAACAGAAAAATGTGAAAAACAACTATATAACTTGAATGATACTGGGGACTCGTTCTTTACCTCTCACATACTAAGTGTTTGCCATGGAAGAGTGGTCAGTAGAGCTTTCCATAACAATGGAAATATTCTATGTCTGCATCTTCCAATACATGGGCACTAGACAAATTTATTTTTTAAACTGAAGTTTATTGGAGTAACAATGGTTAGTAAAGTTACATAGGTTTCAAGTGTACAATTCTGTGATACATGATCTATATTTCACTTTGTGTGTTCACCACCCAGAGTTAGTTCTAGACACATTTGACCCTTGAGAACTTAAAATGTTGTTAGTGTGACTGAGCGATTGATTTTTTTATTTTCTTTAATTTTAATTAATTACACTTAAATTTAAACAGCCACATATGACTGCCGACTTCCATATTGGACAATGCTGATCTAAAAAGTATCCTATTATTACTTGTATCTACTTTAACACTTGAAAATTGTACTTGGTGCACCATAAAAACAGGACAAGGTATATATGTTTAATTTATCATTTACTCTATGAGCTACAAGGAACACTATTAAAGACCAAGAGACTCCATAAGGGAAGAACTGTGTCTTTGCATATTTGATAAGAAGTGGGTACGTAATGCCCTGGATCTTAGTGTGTTGAGTAGATTACAAGTTCATCTTTATTTATGTCTCGAATCCCATACCTGGTGAGGATATTTTCCTAAGTCCAATGTTTTATTTCTTATTGTTACTCTGTGAGTCGCTGGGATCGTATATTAATTTACTTGATTAATGTGATTTATTACCATAAATCGTCTTTAGCTTATGCTGCTGCTTAGTCAAAACTGAAAACATAGTTTCATGCAGAATAATATTCAGCATCATTCCACTGTGACCAATTTCTCATTCTCTTTTCCTAGTGTGTGTGTATTTCTTAATGTTCAGAATTGAAAGAGAGAAGAGAAATTGGGAGCTGGAGAAGGGTGCAAAGAGAAAGAAGAAGGGAAAGCAAGGAGAGTGAGAGGGAAAGAAAAGGCAAAAAGAGCCTTTGTTAGCAGGAAACGCGGGGCACCTTTGCCCATGAATACAGTGATAAGACTTAAAGTCACCGTCAGATCTCTTTCCTCTAGCGTTTTTATTCCTCTCCAGATTCCTTGTTCCTTCAGTTTTGTGTTACCCAGAATAATCGAGTGTTTTTGGATTCTACATTCTTCAGCTTCTTCTTGTTTGTTTCTCATTCTGTTTCCCTCCAAAGAAGGAAAATATGAGCCACACAATTCTCTGCTCCTTCTCCTTACCAATTGCTGTCTAGGAACTTTCCACTCACTGCCCCATAAAAAACCCACAACTGGCTATAAGACGTGTGTGTGTGTGTGTCACCTCTCCACTTGAGTTTCACGCCTTCATATTGTCTCCCCATCTTTTTATTTATGTATTTATTGATGAGAGCAAAGCAAAGAAAAATATGTCTCTATCAATTTGTGCTGAGGATTGAGTGTTCTGGGTCATGGTTTGGGTCAGATAAGCTTGGGGGAGGGGTGGTAAGAGTACTTGTAGTTGAGACTATTTTAGACTATTTGCTCAAGTCCACTGAAGAGGAAACTGCCTCCTCGTGCATGCATTAAAACTCATATGAATGCATATATTCTTTCAGTTGATATGAATTGAATTGAGTGCATACCATGCACTGTTTCCCTAGATTCTGATGCTACAAAGAAAGAGAGAGCTAGAGAACAAGACAGACAAAGAAACTTCGCCAAACAGGACTTACATCCTGTCAGGTGGAGGAGGCTGACAGGAGACAGAAAATAAAAACACAAACAGGGGACAAAATTAAAGTTCATAGAGACGAAAGCTATAAAACAATTAAATAAGCACTGAGTGGTATGATAGTACCTGGTCATGAGGAGGGCGCCCTAGAGACCATAATCGTGGAAGGCCTCTTAAAAACAGGGACATTGGAACTGAGACTTAGCTGATAGAGGGAAGGAATAGCTACGGTAGGGCTGTCCAAGGAGCATCGAGGGCAGGGTCCTGAGGAGGATCTGACTCTGGTGTTTCAGATTCTCAGACGGAGGACACCACGAGAGCCATTAAGCTGAAGCAACATGAAGGAGAGAAGGTTGTAGAAACTTAGGCATCAAGAGAAGTTCAACCACCTAGAATGGCATTTTGCCCATGTGATGGGTTAGTAATCAATTAATAGACCATATGGTTTCTTAAATTCTGTTAGACACTATAAGGTGATACTGTGATTTCAGATTTTATGGGTGAAACAGACCAGGGGTGTTTCCTTGTATTGTTCAGTGTCATCTCTTTTAGGGAGGAAGTTCACGTTGGCTTCCAGATGTGGCAGCTCACTGCTGGGAAGGAAAAAAAAAAAAAGGCTAAGTTAAGAAATATTTGCAGGATACTTAAAAGTATTCTTTAAGACCATAGACTCAGTAGATAAATGGGAATGAGGAAGTTGAGCTTATACTGTTGTCTCTTCTTCATCAAAGGTGAAGGGGCGGGGGCGGGTGGGTAGGGGACAGGAAGGGTCTGTACAGCAAGCCTTGCTAGACAGAGCACTTGTAAGTCAGAGCTAGCAGAGGGAATGGGAATGTCACTTTAGGAAATGAAAGAGAAACTATATAGAGGTGCTTCATCTTCTATTCAGTTCCTCCTTTAATCGATCTGGAGTTTCATATAATATATGTCAGTATGTTTTTGAAGTGTGTTTCAGGGACAAGATATGAATTCCCACATTTTCATAACTCAGAGTCCCGATTAGGGTGAAATAAAACAACACGAACCTGGTTTGCAATTTTCTTAAATCACCAAATTTGAAAAGACCAAAAACGGTAGGATGATAGTAAAAGAAAAAGACAACCATGAAACATGACAGCAGGACCTGTCAATCTTGTTTACTACAAAAATAATGTCTAGCACATAGTAGGAGCCCAGGAAATATGTGTTGACAACGGTAGAGGGTGGAGGCAGGAAATGACTGCACATTCTGCAATTAAAACGACAGCAGGTAAAAAAAGTTAATAAGTTAAGCCTTCACTTTTGTCCTTGAAACTCAGGTTAAATAGCTAGTAATTAGTGAATTACCATTCCATTGACAAAACGGGACAGTGAGGCATTTTTTCCATCTCCTTCTTTGAATTACAAGCTGATGTTGCAGATCTGTGTTGCTTTGCATGGTCATCAGGAAACTTTGTTTTAAGGGGTTTAGTCACTATTAACCTTTTGGGGTAGGTTTCCCGTGATCTAAGTATCTAGTAGGTCTCCATGTCTATGACTAAATTATTGCATTGGCTTTAGATGCCTAGAAGGTTTCTCCTTCAAAAATCCCCTACTTTTTTCCTATCGAAGAAGAATAAGTTCTCTGGAGTATATTTCTGATACCTGGGGCACCAGGATGGGAATGAAATTTATCATTGTGTTCAATCAAACTGTTGCTTGGTGGGCGCTTGCCATGACCCAGGCCTTTTGGCAGATGCCAGGGTTATAAGCACACCTAAGACCAAGAAGCGTCTAGTGGTTTGCAGACTTGGAGGGGGAAAAGATGCACAACTATTAAGTGGCATAAAGTGATGAGGTACCATGAATGAAATCTGTGGAGGATGCAAAAAGTAAAGGAATGATTAGTGCTCCTTGGACAGATTTAGAAAGATTTCCTGGAGCTGAACCTTGAAAGGTACTGGGGAAGCAAACAGGGAGAAACTATTCCAGGCAGAGGGAAGCGGTTTGATCAAAGACTTAGAGGCATGTAATAGGTGTGTTCCTTGTACTGCAATTAATGACAAGGCCATCCCTTGTCAGTGCAGTGAGAGAGGAAATGAAAGATGCTGTCCAGTCCAGACCACACATATGCTCCTAACGTGTACTGCGGGCTTTCCACTTATGCTGTAGGCCTTGCAGAATTTCTAACGAATTTTAAACAAAAGAATGTAATGATTCTACATTCGTTTTTATTTTTCAAAAACCACTTTGGTACACTGAAGGGTGGAAACAGCAGCAGTCAATTTTTAAATTATTTTCTTTAACAGTCATTCATCACCCAATATTAACAACCTACTATAAATCAGCTTTTGTCGATACAGTGGATGTAAGGATATGAACACCACATAAGTGTTCAAAGTGGAGTACACTGTGACTCTCAAAGACAAAGGTTCAGATAAGTCACATGAACCAAAAAGGGCCAGTGAATAGCTATTCATCCCAAAGTGCTCCCTTTAAATATAGCCTGACGTCCCCACTGAGAAGTATTCTCCTGGGGTTAGTGCCAGTAAACATAATTAGGCCACCTACACGTGCACTGAAGGATTATGTGTAGAACAAGTCCTTTTCTTTATTGAGAAGAATAGACATCACATGGTGATCAAATTCTACATATAATCCAGTGTAACCCTCTAATGGAAACTCAATTTGGAGCTGCATGTATACATTTGTTTGGTATACCCACACTCTCTCACGCCCAGGGTATATGGGCCATTTTTTCCTTACCGTTTCTAATAGATGGTGAGTACTGAATGGTCTTTGTCATCTCATGCAGTTGGTTCTTAACTGAGAGTGCCCATCAGGATTGTGGGAGGAACTTTAAAAAATACATACCTTTGGCTGCCACCCAAGAGATCAGAAACTGTAATCCCAGAGCAGGGGTTGGACCAAGGGAAATTTGTAATGTTCAAAGCTCCCTTAGGGGATTCTCATACATTCATCCACTTGAAAAACCACTAATTCTAATCAGACATCCCTTATAGCACAACCAAGGCCTGGATTGTTAGAGCCATGACCAGAAGTCCACTCCCCTGAGGCCTAGCCCAGGGCAGTTACCATTACTGTACCTCTCCCTGTGTCCGTCCAGCCTGCCCTGGACCTGGAGCCGAGACATCTGTGTTTGCATTGCTTTAATATGAGAGGTGGTGGCAGGAAGAAATTGCAATCAAAGTGTATCAGTCAGCTAGTGCTGCTGTAACAAAATACCATATACTGGATGGCTTACACCATAGACATGGATTCCTCACCGTTTTAGAGGCTGGAAGTCTGAGATCAGGGTGTCAGTATGGTTGCGTTCTTGGTGAGGGCCCTCTTCCTTGGCTTACAGACTGATACCTTCTTGCTATGTCCTCACATGGTGGTGACAGAGGGAGAGGGAGAGGGTGTTTCCCTCTCAAAGTCCCCACCTCCTCTTGAGGTAGGGCTTCAATATACGAATTTGGGAGAAACACAAGCATTCACTCCGTAAGACTAAGAAAATTGTTTTCAACCCTGTCTGTACATTAGAATCATTTGGGGACCTTTATGAAAATACTGGTGCTCTGCTCCTACCCCACGAGATTCAGGTTCAATATGTTTGCCAGGCCTAATGCTTCATCCTGCTTAGTGATGTAACTTTACTTAAAGCCTTGGTATTCTTATCTGCAAAATAGGAACGGTATTACTAGCTGGGCTGAAGATTACATGAGATTACAGATATCAAAGGGTTGGTTTTCTCTGAAGTGTTATAAGAATATAATTTGCAGACTTAATTAACTGTCTCCCTTTGATGAGCTACTTCCGATACATTTGGTATTTTAAGTATAGTATATCAGAGCTTTTAACAACCAGGTTTTTGGGGTACCCTGAGTTGGTACTGCTATTGCTCTGAATAGTTCAGGAAAGTGATCTCAGCAGAAGGCAGAGCTCCGGTGTCACCAATCCGTGCACCGACTGGGCAGAGCATGCAAATGAGGGAAAATGCAGAGAGTGCTGTGAGAAAAATTCAGTGCTCTGAGCCACTTTTGATTGAGACACAGTACAGAGAGATGCCTCCCCACTATTGGACAAGTAATAGTGCAAACTTGGTGACAAGTGGCAGGTAGCATCAGACTCTCAGGACTGGGAAAGCTAGGAAATGAATGCTAGAAAAGGGGCAGCTGTTTGTACTCATTCCATTGTTGCCAGATCATCCTGTTTTTATCCCCCAAAGAATCCAAAATTCACGCTTTTAGTTACAAACTCCCAGTATTTACATGTTAGGGACTCATTTAATCACACACACACACACACACACACACACACACACACACACGCATGCAGGCTAATGTGGCCTGTTCTAAACAGAACATAGTTGCAGTCTGAATTTCACCTATACACCCAATTTGGCCTGCACACTGCCAGTTGATGACCATTACTTTGGGTCTTACACTCTGTCTCCTCCATCCACGAAAGCCTTGCTTTTTGTTCATCCATAAACAAGATGCCTCACTGCGCTGGCACCCAGTTGGAAATCTCTGGCACAGATCCTTGTTTTCTTTCATTCAGTATTTCTGGCAATTGTTTCTATGGGTTATAGTCATCTGCACTATCAATATTTACTGAGCAGATACTGTGTTCGATGATAATGATACAAAACTCAGTGAGACACAGTCCCTGCCCTATATTGCTTCTAGTCTAGTCGAGGAGATATGTCCAGTGCAGTGACTGAGACGTGAAAGAATATGATAGGAAATAAAGACATGTAACCCAACCTCCTCTAGAGAGTCTTTTTACTTCTAGTTGTTTTTATTAGTAACAGAAAATGCCCTCCCTTTTCTTTTACCTACCATTGTTCCCCCCCCCCATTTTTTTTTTTTTTTTTTAACGTTGGGGCAAGGCATTGTGTGAAGACCACAGCTGACTTTTGGTTCTTTTGATGCTTCAGAGCTATCTGATGCTCAGAAGGTCATAGTATAAAACGAGAAGTCATGTCACCCAATGCAGTATAATAACTAATACCCTACTACGGGCTACATTTTATTTGAAATGCAAAATATGTGATGGCTGTATAGAGCCAGGAACAGAGACACCCACATGATTTTGGTTCACACGGGCTCCTAACTTTTCTGTCTGCCACCAGGTTTTTGGCGCTCAGTGATGCCACACAGCTCGCACCAGGGACTGTCTGTTGTAGCAGGCTTCTCTCCAAGGGAGTGTCTCCCAAACCCCTTAGAAGGTTATCTGTTAATAGAAGGAAAAACAAGTTGTGAAAGTAGGCCATGTGCATCACCGACAAACATGAAAATTTCATTGGTGAGAGCCCTCCTCTCCCTGCCAAAGTGACCTTGGTTGGCGCAAAGATGACAGAGTGCTTCCCTGCCCGGGTCTGACAGCATTGCTATCACAGCACGTTTGACAAATCGTTCACATTAAATCGGGGGGCACTTTCGGCAGCGCCGACGTCCCCTCTCCATCACTCCTGATTACCACACAAACGTCAACCGTGGCACCAAGCACATTTGTCAGAGGGAGTAAAAAGCAGTTGTTAGTAAGAGCGCTACCTGTCATACTAATGGACTAGAGCTTGTTGCTTTGTGTCTCACAGGAGCCTACAGATTTGCAAAAAAACAAAACACAATTTTTTTGGAGGGTTGTCCAGTGTTTCTTGAAAATGCTTTTGTGCTTCGGTAGAGAGAGGCTTTGAAAGCTTGTCAGATGGGACACTCACATGTCTTCCCTTGGAAGGAGAAATAGATTCTAATGTTTTTGGTGACTTTGCTGTTTCGTGACCTGTCGTTTCTTGGTGGTCAAACACGCAATAGCAGGTTTTTCAGCTGAGGTCAACTATACCCTATAAACTTTAATGAAATTTGTTAAAAAAAAAAAAAAAAATGAATGAAACAATTCTGTGTTATTCATGAGTAAACATCGTGCCTTTGACTCTCAATTTTAGGAAATTACTTGAAGGAGGCAGAAGATGAGTCTGTTTCTTTCTGTCATCTTGTCCCTCACTGCATAGGGGCCATGCTTTGCCTAATGCCTCGTGTGTTACTCATACAGTTTGTTTCATAGCCCGGCCCTTTGAGGAGGGCTGGCCACGCACTACTACTTCCATTTTAGAGATGACAAAACTGAGAATGAGAAAGATTATTGCCCAGGATTATACAGGTAGCGTCCATTTCTAGCCCATGCCAGTTGACGCCAGCCCACGCTATCACAGATATTTGGAAAGCCGACACAGGATACACAACTGGTTCACATGATCACTGTTGGTTGCACGGTGCGGCTTCATAATTCCATTTCCAAGGCTTTCTCTTCTCCCCAAGTCCGGTTTCACTAATCAGTGTGAATTTGATTTCTGCCTTTCTTCTTTGTTGGCGGATGTAAAAAAACTTTATTTGGATTTTTTTCCCCCGAAAACTGGGGAAAGAAAAGTGAAATAAAAGGAACAGACTGGGTAGGAAACTTTTATCTGACTGTGCCATATAAGGTAGAATCAAGTACTCTAGTGGTTCGAGAGTGAACTTCTAGTACTACAAACAGATGGGAGTGCTGTGTTAGACTCTGAGAACCCTTGCGACGCAGTGCTATTCTCTCCACTACAGACCACTGAGAGGCCACCTTCTGGCTTTTTGTGAATCTGTTCTTCTAAGTGATGTAACAGGCTGGAGAGATACGCTTGAGATGGGCTAAGTTGAATAAAGCAGCACTTGTTCAGTGTTTGATTCCTTTCTAATTTTATTCCAGAAGTCACAGATCAATGTTCCTGGATGCTTCTGCGGATTCATTTCCATGGGATGTTTTAGTCACTATGAGTGTCCTTTTCATGGGAAAATAACTGATCTATCATTAGCTCTTCATTACAACCTGCTCAGATCTCTGAATCGGGAAACCTCAATGTATTAAACCCTCTCTGAATCATAAGAAGACAATCCCTCATGCATTCATTCATTCATTCATTCAACAGATTTTATTATACAGTTATTATGTGCCCATGCCTAGACTAAGCTGTGGTAATACCAAGGGGAATCTGGGCCTCCCACTGGTTGAACGTAGCTTAGTTTATAAGAAGAAAATGGTCATCTGCTTTGGGAATGCTCACCAATAAGTGTGGGCCTTCCTAAAACATGGACCTTCACAATAACCTTCTGACTATTCTCCGGGGCTTTGCATTGCTGGATGCCATTCTTTCTCTCACTCTTATTCTCAATGGATTACTGTTTATCCTGTAACTCTTTGTTTTTAGAGCATAGTGGCGTTGAACATATTAATATCAACATCTCTAATTTTTCTTTCTTTAGTAGCAGGTTTTCTTTCACACTCTAATATGTAAAATAGATTGAGGAAGAGCATTCATGGTTGAAATAGGGGTGTGGGATCCCTATGTGGTCTGGCCCCCGGGTACCATCCTAGAGTGTACAGTCCTGCTGGCAGAAGATGGGGAAAGCCCTGGTCCAGCTAAGGCTGCTTACAGGTAGTGCCGCAGAAGTAGGCTGCTCCCTCTCAGAGACCCTCGCCCTCTCTTTTTTGCATGGGCCTATGGAAGCAACACTGTTGCAATGGAACATCCATGTCAGGAGGAAAGGAGGGTTGTGTGGAGAAAGTCTACATGAGAAGATGGTGTGAGGGTATTTAGCATGCAGATTGAATGACAATTTGCATTTCGTATCACGTTCCAGGTACTCTGAAATAATATAGGCATTTTTCTCAAATGAGTAATATTTCCCCCATGAGAGTTTGTACCAGTGTTTATTTCATTTTCCGGGGGGGAAAAAAAAAAGTGAAGTCACAGTGTCATGCGCAAGGTCAGAAGTAGGGAATTATTATTGCAGTCAGGACTGAAACACAAGTTTTCAGAGTCCAGCACTGCTGACTTCGTTTCCATCCCTCACACACCCTCACACACATCCCTCATGGCAGCACAAAGCCTTCCTAAATAGAGTGGCCTTCATCATCCAGGGCTCCGTGCAGCAGTTCCCTCCATCATGAAGCTTACACATGCGCATTTCTACCTGTATCAGAGTTTCCATCAAGACACACATTTCCATGGAAATGAGCACACACCTCCAAAAATGATAGGTAGAAGGTACCATTTATTTAATTTTCATCAGCCACCTCACCTTATATCCTTTACATCTACACATAGTGCATGATTTATTTTTTTTTTCTTAAAGCTAGAGAATGTGGCCCTGTGTTCATTTCCATGGCTACACACCCAGTCATTCAACAGTGGCTTAGTGGCATATGATACATTCAATGTATTTTAAACACTGCTACTTTTAAAAATAACTTTAAAAGGTTGTAGATGTCAAATTGAGATTTGAAATATGTCAGATAGCTGTCATTTTTACACCCTTCATTAATTTCCATTGGATTCAGTGAATTGTATTTGACAATCTGTTATCATACAATGACTACAAGCATGTTACATTTGTGTAGCACGTCCCTGACGTATGGCATGTTTTGAGGGGAACTTGAATATATGACTTCGCTTTGACCTGCTAGATGACATGAGACCACCAAATGACAAGTGTGGCAGCATTCAACTCTAAGGTTTTCCAAATGGCGGCATTTGGAAAATCTTCAAGAGACTTTTTCAGAAATAGAAATGTCTAGTGGATAGTTCCAATAAAATTAAAAGAAAAAGGTAGATACATTTGTCCCAGGTGCAAAATTGCAAAATTTGGACTATAGCTAAGGCAAAGGGGTCAAGAATAATAATTTCCTTTTGGCAGATCTGAGCAGGTAGAGCCATGCATGGAAGAGTCAGGTCTGGTTATACAAATCATGTCGTTATTAAAATCAACAGCAACACAACCTAGTGAGTTCTATATGAAGAGCATGACACAGAAAACATACATAGTGCTTAAACCCCAGGCTTTCAGATCAGGCTGCATAGGCTCAAATGCAAGCTGCTCCCCTTCCTCTGTGACTTTAGGCAAGTCATTTGACATCTAGGTGCCTCAATTTTCTAATTTGTAAAATCAGGATAATAATATGGCTTAGCTCATAGAGTTACCATGAGGGTAATGTGAGTTCAGTGAATATTTAGTTTATTATTATTATTATTATTATTATTATTTATAGCAGGACTCCACAAGGTGATTTGCACATATTGAATTCTCCTACTGCCTTGTGAGGTGGATGCTATTAGTATTACTAATTTACAAATGAAGAAATGGAGACTTGAAGGGATCCTTACTTTGGCGAGAGTTATCTACCTAAGAAGGGGCAGAGAAAGGGAATCAGGTAACTAACAATACGTTTTAGGTCAGTTTGTTCATCTGTAAAAAGTGGTAATTGAACTTAACGGTCCCGCCTTCATCAGCCAGTACTGGATGTAATGACACCAGGAGCCAGCCCACTGTCACCCTCTGAGAAAAATGGGCTGCATAAATCCAAGTGTGATAACACAGAAAGCCAAGTTCATACCCTGCCAGGACCGGGCAGTTGGTTTCTAAAACATACGTCTTCATATTTGCTCCCTTTTCTCTCTTAAGAAAACAAGCCAAGTTTTGTGTGTATGTATGTTAGTGTCATATGTTCAACACAGCTTTAAAGAAAACGTCAATAAGTAAATAACCTGCTAAGTATGTTCTAAAAACGCCATTGTGGAATTCTATCTAGAAATCAATAATTTTAAATCCTACATTGCTCTGAGTAAAGAAAATTGTAGTTGTTATTGTTTGTTTTCTTTTTTTTTTTTTTTAGTCTTGGCTATAGCATAAAAACATTGAAAATCAACCAATAATCAATTAGATTTTTTTAAATTTAGGACTCTTTAGAGATTATTGAGTCCAGAGTTCTCAGATTCACAGTTCATCCAAATGTACTTGCTTTTATCTGGACAAATAAATCACATGATCAAAGAGGAGTGGGAGGGTCCAACTGATCGCCCTCAGGATATGCCAGGTTTGAAAAAAAAATACCACCAAGAATAGTCTAATATCTGACTTTTATGAGAACGTGTCATAGTTTTTTAATATCATTAACTAATTCAAGAAATGTATGAACACTGCTATGGGATAAATAATACCTGGGTGCAGGACGTTCTGGGCCCATAGTGGGCCATTTTCTTTCACTGGATTGAATCCGATGCCCATACTTTGCAGATGCGGAAACCTTCACCCAGAGAGAAGGTCAAGGTCACCTTTGGTCTTCCTCCTGATCACACAGTGAGCTGGTAGTGATGCAGGACAGTAACTCAGGCCTCCACAGTTCGGTGCCTTGGTTAGTTCCACTACATTATTCTGCCACTTGGTGTAAAATGAGGGTAAAGTTGTGTGGCGTGTTCACTCACTCAAGAAAGAAACTATTATTTGGCATTTATATTTGGGAAATGGAAAACAGTTTTAGGTTGGATTCATGGGATTCACTTCATAAGATGCTTAGGATTCACTTTCAGGTTGGATTCCTCGGATTAGATTTAAGGACTGTGGAAATTAAAAGGACTTCCCAGCCTGTGGGTTTCTGTTTGCATGAGGTGGAGAGAAACACACCCAAATCAGCAGGGACATGTCGTCTGCCCTAAGGGGTGTGAGCTGTGTGAGTGAACTAGGAGCCGTGGGGAACCGTGGGGAATTGAGGCGAGTCACTTCCAGGCACATGCAAACCAGATTCCATAGCAGTTGAAAGCTGCTTTCTCCTTTCAGTCTCCTATAGAATCAGCACAACGGCCTCATAAAGGACGTGACAGGGTGGTCGCGTTTATCTGTGCACTGCATTGCCATTGATGGCTCCGACTGGAAGCAAGTGCCGCCTGTCTCTCTCCGTGGGGGTTCAATATCCTTCATCTTTGTTATTTTATGTAAATGAGGAATCTAAGGGTGAGATTATAATTTATGAGCGCTCCGTGGAGCTTCTGACGATACTTGTAAACATTCTAAACAACTTTATCTTGTTTCAGAACAAAACATACATTTTGTCCCCTAATAAGGATTTTTATTGTAACAGGATGTCTGTTCTGGACTGCCCTGTTACTGTGAATAACACGGGGGGTGATTTTTATTTTTATTTTTATTTATTTATTTTTTTTGCCCTGTATGGTTAGAAATGTCTGTTTATCCCTGATTCTTCCTTAAGGATTAGTGGACACTAACCATTGCTAGGTGGCCATACCCTTTTCAAGTTTCACTGATTGGGAAATTGACAGCTGGTATCTTTGGGATTCCAGGTGTTATTATTGGCTGGTTGGTTTTGTTTTGTTTTGTTTTTAACAAAGTAATTAGCCAGTTATAGATCCTTGATCTAAGGCTGAGACCCCTTGACTCATTTTGTCTCTAAAGTCAGTCATCATTCACTATAATTTTGCCTCTGCAAAAACAAATAGCAAGTGATAGTTCTTCAGCTGTGTTATAATTTCAGAATATGATAGATTTTCAAGGTGGCATTCCATGGATTCAGGCAGGGGTGGGAGGAGGGACTTAGACTTGTGACACTACAGATTTTTTTGAACCTTTAGTGCAATCATTGAATCAACAGTCAATCTTTATTATAATTAAGGAAGGCAGCAAACAGTCCATTTTCTCCGAGTTGCTCATCACTTAAGAACAAAAAGAAAGGCAAGCAAAACTCCCTAAATAGACTGAACCTTCAATCCCCTTAATATTTCCAATGTCGGTCGTGGGAATAGAGACCAAAAGCAGTTCATTTTTTTCTCCATTATTCTATTTCCATTTTGATTTTTAAAAAATTCTACTTTTTCTTTTTTCTAGGAACTGTTTGAACAAAAGACCATTAGACAGAATCTTAGCTTCCAGATTCAAATGCTCATCTAAGGATAACCAAGTGTAATCAGCTGAGCTTGCAACGAATACACAATCATAAAATCATTTAATTAAATTACATCGATGCTGTTTGTTTTGGTACCCGTTTGGGTATTAATAACACCATTGCTGTTTTCAGTGCCAAAGGTTTACTACTTAATTAGTATCTTTGCTTATTGGAGATGTTAGCTTCAATTTGTAGGGTTCCATAATCACACACTGGGTGTTGCTTCACCAGATATGACACGCTTTCCAGAACTAGGAGTCCCACAGCCTGGGCTTGAGCTGAAGATGAAGCCATGGAAATCAGATGAAAACATTTGTTAACTTGTAAAAATGAAACACAGAAAATAAGAACAGTTATTCAGACTGTGAGTAAATTTGATGGTGTGTGAACTGATCACTTTATTACCCTCTGTTTATAGCATCCTTGCCATTTTCTGAGATGGCAGCCCAAAGCTTTTCATTGTCTTAATTAGATTAAGAATGGATTAGAGGAGCCAAATCTATTATTAAAAAAGCAATTCTGCTGTGTTCCTGAAAATCCCCTTTTGGTTTTTAATTTCTTAAATTCCACTCATGCACAATAGCAGATGCCTTTACTTGTAATGATGAGCATATATGCGTTCATTTAAAAGGCTATAGGGGTATTAGGAAAACCAGACCTTCGATGTTTTTCAAAATTATTTCCGAAGAAATAAGGGATGGAAGAAAGGAGCATAGAGAGGGGATGGAGGGCTGCCTTTCTTTTTGCTATAAAAAAAAAAAAAAAAAAAGAAAGTGAAACTGTTTAATTGTTGTTGTTTTTTCTTTTGGTTTACTCAAACATAAAAAGGACATTGCATGCTCATATAAACTAATGATTTTTCCAGTTACATTTGTTTTGTTTTTGTTTACTTTCATATCCAAAATATTTGAGAATGTAGGTAGGTTTCTCCTCCTTCTAACTTACGGTGAGCATTTGTTCTATGCGAAACCGTCCAGGATGATTATTCGGTTTCCCATTTTGCGTATCTTTCTGTCCTCCGCGTGCTTATACAAACGCAACCTTCAGTTTCAAACTTTCTCATATAATCTGTTATGAATATTATGTAAGTATGGCTTTGAATTTCAGTTGGAGCAGAGCTGCTGTGTTAGAAACATTAGTGTTTTGTGTTTATTGTTCCAGTAGGTGCTCTAGTTTTAATTAGTTGCCCCCCAGCTATGTCCCTTGAGATGCTATTTATTACATATTTTCCCTGCATTTTAAAATTCCTGTATAGTCATGATAAAATTTCATAGTAACACACACAAACATACAAATGAATGCATGTAAAAACTAGTGAAATTTGAACAAGGTCTGTGGTTTATTTAATAATGTTGTACCAGTATCAGCTTCCTGGTTTTGATAATGTACTATGGTTATGTAAGATGCCAGTGGAGAAAGCTGGGTGAAGGCTACACAAGAACCCTCTGTACTATTTTTTGCAATTTCTGTGGGTCTTAAATTATTTCAAAATAAAAAGTTTTAAAAAATTAATGTATAATTTTACTCCACTAACTCCTAAACTGCTACTAAGAAATATTGATCCCTTCTTGATCTGTATTAAAAATGTTGTTTTAATAACCAACACTCACCTATCACCAGCCTTTTAACATTCATAATTCTCTTTTTCTACCTGTGAGTACATTGCATGCGTTTCCTACCCATTGAACTCTAGTACCCCTTAGGAAACATTCCGTACCTGAGTAGTCTTTTTAGCCCCAGACCCTGACATTGTGCTGTAGACATTGTGTTTCCAGGTGTTTGATTGTTGAATATTCCAATGAAAATATAAGATAAAATAGAAAGATAAGTCATGGGAGGATGGTCAAGTAAACAAAGAACTGATATGCTAGCACAATGCTTGCCACACAGTAAACACTCTGTATGTATTCTGAATGAAGGAATTAGTTAATTCATTAACATTCTCACATGTGAATTTTGTGCCTTAGCAAGATAGGACTGAGGTTCCTACCTAGCCATCTGTTTTTGAGTACTTTGTGATGGACCCAGAGTCTGAGATCTCTCATTAATTGTCATCGCTTCAGTGAGGTGCTGTTTTTGGGATTGGAGGTCTTGAAGTGCTACCTAATTTAGGAAGATGGCGACAAAATTTGTCACTAATTACCTGTCCCTCAAGTGGGAATCAATGCTATCAGCAACATACGATGGTGATAATGGTTATCATTTATTGAGTGATTAGTATTCTAAGCACTTTACATGGATTCTCTCACTTTAATTTTACTCCATTACTAGCTTGCAGTTTAGTAAAATAACTTGTTCAGGGTCACCCGTAATTGGCTTGTGAGTGGCAGAGCTGGAACTTGAACCCAGGAAACCTGACTTCCGAGGACCTCACGTGGTCTCTCTTACATACATGTGCCCTATGTCCTTAAATGGTGAGTGGTTATCAACCCTGGACATGCATTAGAATCATCTGAGGACCTCTTCCTGGACCCACTCCCAGATACATTTACTTAATTTACCTGACTGGGCATTTGTTGAGTTTCCCAGGTGGTTTCCACCACGATAGCATGGTGAGCGTCCCTTGCTTTGCTGCACATCAGAACTCACTCAATGTCTACTGAAGAGTGGAAGCTACTCATTCTACTTATAAGCATTATGTCTGGGCATAATCATGGCAAAGCTGAGTCGTCCCAATGAGTGGGCCTGACAGCTTCGTGCTGATGGACAGAAATCTGAGTCGTGTAACTCTTCCTGACCCCCTCTAATGTCGGCCATACTGGAGGTTATGCTTGTAGAGCCAGAGGAAATCTCTTTGGGGTGTTTAGAGGCAAAGTGTGCTTAATAATGAATATGTATGTATTTTAAGAGTAGGGTTGTGTTAAATGTGAAGAATCAATAATTGCCTGTTCACCTCAGAGGGCAGCAGTCAGCTGGCCGCTGGTTACGTGAGCACATGAGCAGACGTAGCCTCGTTTAGACCTGCTCTTGGATCTGAATAGGGTTTGTGCAATTAGGGAAGCATCCCTATAATACCAGTAACCAATTTAAACTGAGAGGACAGGGCACAGCTGTGGGGAGCACTTGGAGAGAGAAATCAGAACAATTCACAGGATCCTGAGAAGCAAGCCTCAAGCGATCCCTTTTTAGTGTCTGCGGTAGCTTTCAATTCCCTCTTGATCATAATTTACTGAAAAACATTTTAAAAATAAGTGTGCGACATTTGGGCCAAAGGCTGTTCACAGTCCATGCTTTTTCAACTTATTATAGATAGGGGATTATGCATCTTTCTATTAATAAAGCTATTGTGGATTTAAATCTCTCTCCCAAACCATATTTGACACGAACTTTGTGTTTTGGCTTTTTTTTTTTTTTTTCCCCTCCAAGAACTGAGCTCAAATTGTGCTTTCACAAAGCTGTATCTTTTGGGGAGATATATCAACTCAGTTTTGCCTCATTTGAAATGCTGATATTTATAAATGAGAGAACTACCACTCTAGACTGTAGTCCTCCTCTCTCAAGTCTTCAATAATCTTGAGGGAAAAAATGTTTTTACTCCTCTGATTTTGGAAGAAATTTAGAGTTCTGGTCTACCTCCATGTCCCAGGGTATTTTTCTGTCTTCCCAACCCCCAACTTTCACTGACCCTTAAGATAACAGAAAAGAGTTCCAGGGCTTCTCCTCGTAGAAAAAGATCATGTCTCAATTCACAACTGGCTCTGAATGATTAATAATAGTTATAATGGCATGAGAATGTTTTGCATTTATGACTGCTTTTGATCTTCAAGTCCCTACATATCCTGTTTGTTTGTTTGTTTGTTTGTTTGTTGCTGAGCCTCATAGCAACACTGAAAAGTAAGAGAAACAGGGTGAAAAAGACTGGGAACATTAATTTATTCTTTCATTTGCTCATCCATTCAACAAATATTTAATAAGTAACTATGTTTAATAGGTATTGTTCTAGGAGCAAGGTTTACAATATCAAAAAGGATAACAAGCTTTCGATGCATTTTATTGGAAGGACCCAGCAATAATTACATAAAGGAATAAATAAGATCATTTCACATAGTGATACTTGCTGTGAAGAAAATAAAACAGGGTGATACTTTAGATTGGGTTGTCAGAGAGTTTTGTAAGGGTGGTGACGTTTGAACTGAGACCTAAATGACCAAGAAAGCAGTGAGTGGTGAGGTCTGGGGAAATTATGCCACACTCAAAGACCCTAATGTGTAAAGATCAATGGAGTGGAGAGAATAGCAGGAGACATGGGCAAAGGTAAGCAGGGGTCAGGTCATTGTGGACCTACTAGGCCATGGTACAGCTATTAGTTCAGAACCACAGCTTCACCGCCTGCAATATGTCTAAGGTGATAAGAACTTCCCCTGAATGGATGTAGAAATGGAGTAAGCTCATATAAACGCACGTAGACTCATGCCGTTGTCACCACTACACTGAGCTCATGGGGTCAAGGCTCTGCCTCATTCATTTTTACATCCCTGAATACCCCACACAGCACCTGGTATGCAATTAGCAAGTATGCGTGATAAACTGAGCTGGAGTGTTGTCAGTTTGGCCGTGGCCCACCTGCATGGATGTCATTTGGGGGTGGGGGGAGCGGGGACTTATTTAAAATGAGGATTCCAAGACCTCCCTTCCAGGCTTATGAATTCAGACTATCTGGGAATGGAACTTTCATTCTGCATTTTCAACAAGCTCCTCGAGCAATTCGTATGCATAGGAAATTTGAGAACTGACCTCCTTTTCATTTCTCCCAAGAAGTTCCTACTGTATTATAAAAATCTCAAAGGCAAAAATATTTAGGCTAATATGTTGTTTATTCATGAGAGATTCCTGCTGACAGCTGCGTGTGTGTACACTGTTTTATACACTGGATCTTAATACAATTACGTAAGTGTGTCCATTTTTAACATACAATGTTAGTTCAAGCAAAATGAGTGAAATTGGGAAATTCATTCTATTCCGACTTGTTTTTCTATTCCATTTACTTGATCTTATTATCCAAAAACAAAAACAAAAACTAGAGCTTGGCTGAGGAAGACACCTGACAAAAACAACCTTGGAACACCTTAGAAATCCAAGAGCTCAGGACTGAAAACTGCCTAAAAGCAGAACGATACGAAGTTGCCCTGTGGTAAAACCACATCGCCTTAATGAACTAATGGTTAAAAAAAAATAATAATTGGATAAAATAATAAAACAATGAGTTGAGATTCAGAATAAACTTCTGCCTTTGGCAAGTTCTAGCCAAATATTGGCGAAGATTTAGGTTCCTTTACTCTCCCATTTTCCTGCTCCAAGTAAAATGTATTTCTCAAAATCCCTCAAACACTGTAGACATGACAATCGCTTAAAGTATTGTCTCCAAGGATGAAAATGATAGACGCTCTGTCGGGAGGAGGGTTGTGGCTTTAAGAGCTCTTTTTTCTGTGTGTGTATTTCAATCCAAAAACCAAAGTAGGAGGTCGATCAGGAGGATGGAAATTCCTTCGTTTCATCCTTAGGGTTTTGGTTTTGTTTGTTCCTTTATGACATCCCGCTCTCTCACGGTCTTGTCAAAGCTGCATGTGTTATCATTCATTTCCCCCTGCTGCTATCTGTTGCCTAACAAAATATACAATTGTTTGTACTTGTGGCAGGGAAAACAAAAAAGGCAGATATTTTTTAACAAAATTCTCTTAAAAGCTTGTCCACAAAAGATAATAATAGTAAAATAAAATGATGCTATAAGGCGCTGCATAAGATTGCAGGAGGGTGAGATTTTCTTTGGGGCTCCTAGTCCAAGAAAAAAGCTGTTTCTTGGTCCAGAGCCAACTGCTTTGAACATAGATGATTTCATCAAGTCCCTTCATTCTCCCCTGAACAAAGGAGACTGTATTTGTTTCACTTCTTAATACCGAGTTCAACCTTTTCTTATTTTTGTTTTCCTATTTTATTCAGTGACATGATTTCTACAGAAAATTACCAGGAATGACTGAATCCCCTTTTCCCAGCTTGTCTGGTTTCTCTTTATCATTTCAAAAAACACATGAGAATTTTTTTTTTTTTAACCTTCCTTCAGATTCATTTCCAGCACCTCTAGTCAATTTAGCCAGAGCAATTTGAATATTCTCCTTAACCCTGTGTTTACTACCAAAGCTGACATTGTTACAATCTGGCAGTCTGCAGGCTACATCATGGCCAACAAGATTTTGTTTAGCCAGCACAGTGATTTTTTAAAAAATTGAATTTGAATGCCTTTGGATGAGTGTGCTCGCTCCCCACTATCCACAATTGTTCATACCTAACTGCTTCACACATTGGCCTCTGAAGGAATCCTGGCCAGACCAACTCTGGAGTTAATGTTTGCCAGCACCTCCATCTTTTTTCTGCTTGTGCAGCTGCTAAGTTTGGGGGAGTGTTTTTGTGTGTGTGCTGGTTGTGTTAGTATGTGTCGGTGGTGTGTGTGTGTTGGTTGTGTGTGTGTATGTGTGTTGGGTAGGGGAGTTGTGAGTCGGTTGTGCATACATGGTTATATGTGTTGTGTGTGTGTGTGAGTGTGTGTGTGTGTGTTGGAGTGGGGATATTAGGGGATCAGCTGGTTGGTTGGGTTTTGTTTCTTTTCTCCCCCAGTTACAGACAGGTAAAGTCTATCTCCTTTGGGAGATTTTAATAATTATTTAAAAGTTAGGTGGCTTTCATGTTTTGTTTGCCAATATTTACCATATAACTGATATATTATTTCTTATCCTCTCCAAAGACAAAATCTTGATCTAACAAGTGACTCCTCCAGTTAAAAAGATTGTTCTGGGCCTCACATATTTGACTCTGTCAGCTAAGATTTCAGGAGTCAAGAACTTTTAACAACAGCTGATAGTGTTTTTTAACTTAGGACTTCATAACAAGGAAATACATTGGGAATGACAGAATACATTCTATCATCTCATTACTAAGCACTAAGCTGAAGTGTTTATCTATAGATGCATAAGATAATATTAGAGAGCTATGAACAAGGTGCTTCTTTCATTAACACCCATCCTATTTCACTACAGAACTATTCACCCTCTGAACTATTTGCTGATGGTCAGTGTTCCATTCTTTATGGCATCATTTAGCAAATCACTCCTTGAATTGTGGCTAGTTTACCCAAAACAGAGAACTCTCACGTTGCCTTTTTGCAGGGTTCAGCACTCAACTTCATCCCCTGCACTCTAGTCCTAGCCACTGTCCTATGAAAACTGTTTGCAAAGCTGGAACGGCAATGATTTTGCACACTGCCTACCACAACTGCCTATTATAACCAATAAGTTCAATTCCTTGTGCTACATAATGTGGCTTTGTAAAAATATAAGACCCATTCCTGGATGAACATCTCCCCCACCATTCAGATTTATCTTTTAGTCCATGTTGACCTTAGCTGTTTTACTATCATTTACCACCTCCCTGAAGCCATCCAAAATTTTATTACTTCATCACTACTTATCTAGTTTCTTAAGCATTGTACTTACAACAATGTTTATGAATTATAGCATATTTACTGATATGTGTGTGGGTGATCAGTTTTATGTGTCTGTGTATCTTGGATGAGAAACAAATAAAGGTACAGGGAAAAACAAACGTAAATTAGATAAGGAAAGTCTTCCCAGGTGTATCAGTTATCTATTGCTGTGTAACAAATGATACCCCAAATTTAGCAACTTAAAACAATAGTAAACATTTGAGAATGCTCACAGTTTTTGTGGGCCAGAAATTTGGGAGTGGATTAATTAGGCAGTTCTGGATCAAGACCTCCCATGAGGGTGCAGGTATCTGAAGGGCTTACTGGGGCCAGAGGACTCTTTGCTAGGTAGCTTATTCACATGGGTGACACGTTGGTGCTGGCTGCTGGTGGGAGGCTCAAGTTCCCTCCGATGGGGTTCCTACGCAGGTTACTTGAATGTCCTCATGACATGGCAGCTTGCTTCCCACAAAGCAGGAGATTTCAAAGAGAGGAAGGAGGATTCCTTTTTATGACCCAGCCTTGGGAGCCACTGTTATTCCTGCCACGTAGTTTCCGTTAGTTGGGCGTCATTGTGCTGAGCCCATGTTCACGGGAAGAGGGATTAGTCTCTGTCTTTGGAAGGAAAAGGCATCAAAGAATCTGTAAATATATTTTAAAACTACCACATCAGATTCCTATAATTTTTGACTTTTATAATACCTATATAATCCACAAATTGGAATAGTGTGTCAGTATTTTTTCTTTATCAGCCTCAACATGTAATCAGAAGGCCACTTCAGGAGGAAAGTTCTTCCAGGAACACAGAACAACCTCAGGTTGACCATACTGTGCTGTTTCTCATGCTTGTGTGTTTCTGTCATGGACTCCCAGATTGGTTGAAATGTTTAATAAAATTAAACCCATTTACTGGTGCTGTATATAAAACAATCCCAGTCTCCCCTACTCATTTAGCTAAGTGGCTGTTTTTTAAATAGAAAACAGAAACATGACTAGGTCAGTGGTTTATAAACAGGTTTTGCTTATGACTCACCTGAAGCTTTTTTTAAAATAAAGATTCCTGGCCACCAGCCCAGAACTACTAAATTATAAGTTCTAGGAAGAGAGCTCGGAGACTTGTTATAGTTTTTAAAGCTCTAGGTGATTCTGATACAGCCAGTGAGAACAGTGTTTGGGAAGCACCACCATACTTAACCAAATCTATTCACCAACTAAAATCACTCGCAAAGAAAAAGGGAAATCATTGACACTGCCATGATAATCAACTCCCTTTTGCTTTCCGAAAAGTCTCCATCTGGGTTTCTAGGCACTTTCCCCAAACTAGCCCCTGACTGGCAATGACTACTGGGTGTGTAGCTGTGTCCCCCAAGGCAGTGACATGAGGGCCCATCACAGTGCTAAGGGCACTGGCCCAGAAATGCATTGTTCATGCTTTTCGAAGACAATGGCTCTCTTTCTGATTAGAGTTTTCCTCGTTTTACCCAGAGGCTTTCCATGCAACCAAGGGAGCATAACACTGACATGAGGGCTTGGAAAGGAAATGTCTTCATTGATTTTTATTTCATGAATTGGAGCCTCCATAAAAATGGCCTTGGCTTGTTTTACAGTGTCCGTTTGTGGAATTGAGGAATTGAGGGGAGAATTGTTAAAACCCATCCACTTTCCCAAAGTTTTAACCACCCTGATGAGTTAATCCATAGAGAATGGATTGAATTCAGTGCAATTGCCCTAGCAAGTAAAGCTTGTTAAAAGGAGATAAGGTAACACACAAAATAAAACAGCAATTTCAGCTATTAACTGAATTTCATGTGGGCTCTGATCATTTAGTATATGAGCTTCCTTTGAAAGAGGTTGTGGGGTCCCATTATCAATGTAGAGACCAGATGCTGGAGTTCGCCTGTTGATACTATAATGTGGAAAGAGAGGAAAATTCTGACAACCATTTTCCCAATGATCTCAAGATTCCCAGGATGTGTATTTGATACATCCCAGTAAATCTTTATAAATATAAGGCTTTGATTCCTCAAGACAGGAAGCTCATCCTTGCTCTATCCCCAGCACTTGCTTATTACCTTAAACTACCTCACCTACTTGTACATCTGGAGAGATCCACCTTATTTTGAATAAGCCGCCAAAAAGAAAGTGTCTGTAGCTATTACACAAAATAAGGATGACCGCGAGAATGTCGTACTTCTAGTGAACGTTGAAGTTGAAAAGCAGTTTTATAGCGATTGCTCTCTGCATATCAGACTTCTGTACCCAGGCATGAGAAGCCCTCACATGGTTGCCCTTACCAACGTGGAACCTGATTTTTAGTAGCTGATATGCATTCATCTTCTAATTCTCACTTGTGCCGCTGTATTCAGGTCTTCGTCCCGGACTTTTTGTTTTCTTCAGAAGCTCCTACGTGATTTCTCCTTCTCCATCTTGAATATTCCTGCGGTATGGATTATTTCCAAAGACTTGGGTATCATTTACTTACTTCCCTGCTCAAAAGTCTCCATTGTTTCCATTACTTGCCGTAGTGCTCCAAAAGCAGCAGTTTAATATTTAAGACAATTCCTGGTCTAGTTTTCCTTACATTTCCAACAATGGATCCTATTATCTTCCCTCATAGTCTTATGCTTTGTATGTTCTTTCTTCTATTGTCATGACCCTGTGTTGTGCCTCCTGAAAATATACTGTAGATCCCAGTCAACATCGCCTTTCTAACACGTTCTCCTCTTCATCTGAAACGTTCTCCTCTTCGGACACACACGGATGCCCTCCACCTCTGAATCCCTGCAGCAGGGGCAACCGTATGCCTTAAAGCAAAGTAGAGAATGTAGCTGTTAGAGTGAGCCGGCCTGGGTTAAAATTCTGCCTCCACCACTTGCTAATGGTATGGCTTTAAACAATAACCTCTTTGGCCTGAGTTTCATTTGTAAACAAAAGGTAATGAGACCTATCTTTTAGGAACATGATGGGAATTAAGTGAGAATAGAGAAAGCCTTTAGAGCACAGTGTTATTGTCACTAATATTCTGCAGGTGAGTGTTGACTCTTACTCCCTCATACTACTCATTGACCTTTGAGCTCTGGTTTGCTTGTGTCGAGTTCCGGAAATACTGGCATCCATCTGAAAGAAGCTCGTGCCGTTGGATCTTTACAATTGAATCTGGCATAGAACTTTGCATAAAGTACTGATAATAGATAGCTATCATAATTTATTAAGCACTTAGTATAAGTCAAGGACTCTGCTATATTAACCCTCAAAACAATCTATGGAGTAAATCCTATTGTCATCACCATTTTCTGCATTAGACAAGTTGGGCTGAGAGAGCCAAGCATAAAAGCTGTAGAACAAGAGGTTGAATCAGACTAAGTAGTTTAGTGTTAAAAATTTCACTTCTAGAAGAATGAGAGAGACCTAGGTTAAATCCTGGTTTACCACTTTCTAGATGTATATACCCTTGGGTAAATTTCCTCATTTTTATAAGCCTCAGTCTTTTCATCTGTAAAATGAGGATATTGACAGTATTTACCTCCTAGGGAATTAAATAAGGTAACCCATGTTAAAGTACCTGGCGTGTACTGAAAGCTCTATAAATGTTAACTACTAATAGTTAATCGTTATGCCCTACACAATCGGTGCACTTAAACTTATGCATATTTTTCCATTGATTTGTATCATACCACAGTCTCTCTGGACCAAAATAGATGAGGTAAGTCATAGAAAACCCAGGACTGAACAGGTACATGAGCTGACTTTACACTGCAATACAAACCAGGATGGTGTTTTCCAGACTCTGAATACGTTCAAGGTTTACTCACCGGGTGATAATAACATTCCATGCTCACCTTTGCAGTGTCCAGCAAATGCACATGTCTGCTTTTCCCATTGTTATATAGAGATTCAACTATGTACAATAAGGCAATAATCCTCTCTGGGATTTGGGGAAATTATTGCACTTCTTGTGCCTTATGATACCACCCAGGGTGTGTTATAATCACCCGGAAATGCACTGCTTGTTATATCTTGTTGAGATTCAGTCTCTATGTAAAAATTTTTATAAAGAACAAGTGGGATAATGCTGTGGGAAATACAAGTCCGCTCCTTTGAGTGACAGAGGGTCCAAGCAATATGGGGTGATTGCAGTGACCAATGGGCTCAAAAAACAAAACAAAACAAAAAAACAAAACAAAAGAAAAAAACAGCAACAAAAAAAACTCTTCAGGTTAAGCCCTCACACTTCCCCAACATTTATTATTTAAAATAAAATCATCATTTCTAGCACATTTACAGGCAAACTGGAGTAATATTCTAGGAATGTGCTTCTAAGAGCATCACTACTCAGAGGGGAAATTAGCAAGGCAGAAATACATGCAGCTGTATCGGTGAGTAGCTGCTCTCTGTTGGGAAAACCCCAGAGTGGGAAATTGCCTCCTCAGGCAAAATGATGAAGAAGATGGATTTTTTTCCATACACCTAATAAAGTGCTCCTCAGGGTCCTCATGTAACCCCAACAGGGTTTTGGACCACTAGCAGAGATCACTCCTCTCTCATAGTTCTGCTTGGGGTTGTTATTAATTCATTTACTCATTCAACAGTTGCTCATCGAGTACCTAGCCTGTGTCATATACTATTGCAGCTTTCTGGGATATAAGTGAGAGCCCTGCTTTCTTGTTGCCTGCGTTGTAGTTGCAAAAGACAGTTAGGTTTGTAAGGAAATAAACCACATAGCTTCAGCTAGTGATTTGTGCTGTGAAGAAAATACAATGTAATGATGAAATGGAAGGTGACAAGGAGTTATTTCATAGATGGTGGTCAGGGCAGGCCTCATGAGTATGTGATATTTGAACTGAGTCTTGAACACTCAGAAGGTGCCAGCTACGGAAATATCTGGGGTTTTCCAGGCAGCGGAAATATCTATAGCAAAGCTCCTAAGATAGGACACAGCTGGGTGTGTCCAGAGAGAGAAAAAGTAGTTGGACATGGCTGAAATACAGAGAGTAAAGAGGAGAGGGGAGTAGATGGTATAGGTGGCAACCAAATTATATATGACGTTCTAGGCCCTAGATGGAACATGACAGAATTTATTACTGTGCCTCCAATGGGGAGTCTTTGAAGCAGCAATGAGCTAAATTTTATTGAGCATTTACTGTATTCCTACTACTGTTCCAAACACTTTACACTATTTATTCAACCTTCACAATTAACTTGTGAAGTGTACATTATAATGCCGATTTTACAGATGGGACAAGTGCCATTCAGAGACATGAAGTGATTGTCCAAGGTTAACAATTAAGACCTAGAAATTGAACCCAAGTCTGTCTGACTCTCTAGCCCATGTATTTCCACCATGCAGACCTAGCTAATTTCTGAATCAATGATACATGTGTTCATTCTAAAGAAGTGGGTACCAGTTAGGTTACAACTTGCATGAGTATTCACATTTTGAAAAAGAAAAAGCCGGTGTTGAGAGCAAAGAAATCAATTACAATGGCAAAGTTTAAAATAAAGATGAGGAGAACTTTTTTTTTTTCCCCTACAGAGGACAAAGTGGCTTCCAGGCATGTCTTTTATGTTTTTCTCTATCATCCCTCTACCCTACCCACAATCAGTCCTGATGAATTTACCTTCTGAATACCTCTGTCTCCTCTGCCCTGCCAGTTCACAGTGGCTATCCCGTCCACGTCACCATCAGCTCTTACCTCCCCATCACCCTCCTAGTGCAACCGATCAGTCATTCTGAAGTAGTAGTTGGATCACTGTACCTGTGTTAATACCTGCTTAAGTCACATAGGAGGAGCTTCCCACTGGCATTAGACTAGAGACCAAATTGCTTTACATGGTCGAGAAGACTCGGCTCCTCACTCCTCATAAGATTCACCTCAGTCCCGGAGTGCCTGCCCGGGGACCTTCTTCTAATGGGCATTGCTTCTTTCCACTTTAGGCCCCTCTCATCTTTCTAAGAATGTTCTCCCTACATCTTACCCCCTTAGCCTTTGCCCATTAATGTCTACTCTTCCTTTAGATGGTGCCTCAGACTCTGCTTCCTCAGAAACGCTGTCCCTGTCCTCTGTATTCTCCACCACCTGAGACTAGGTCAGGATGCCGCTCACACACTGTCATAAACACGTTGGCCTTCTCTTTCATAACCCAGGTTGTGGATTATAATTGTGTATTTATCTAACTGGTTAGGAATCTGCTCCTTGCCCTTGGGTGTGGGCACTGTGAGGTCAGGAAATAGATCAGTTTGGCTCACCTTGGACCCTGACCACCCACCCGGATGCCTAGAAAACATGGTGAGCACATCCTGGTTAGCCTGGCAGTATGTTTGCTGCTGAGAAATAACTGCAAATGGGTCTAATTCTGCCGTGTCACGTCTGCAATGACAAAGTGAGGGTTTTAATCAGCATCTGTGGATGTTGCCTTGCCTGGCTTTCCAGGCCTCTTAAAAGGGCTCTAGAAGCTCTTTGAGGAGAGTGAAGTGGAACGTCTATGCCCTGTACTCAGTACTAGTCCTACTGATGGTGACGACATCAGTGAGGCAGACCATCCTGGGTCCAACTACACCAGGTGACTCCGCAAGAAAGAGGAAGCTCTTAGGGACAATTGTTCTGTGTCCTTGGTGAATAAATTGGCCTGTTACGAAATATGTGAATACATATAAACGTAATAAAATGCCAGATGACACTGGAAGAGAAAATCAATAAATCTACTGAGTACTACATGTTGAATCAGCTTTTTAATACATATTTGTCAGGCTGCCACCCGCCAGAGCCATATTTAAATCTACCCAGTTGAGAGAAATAAATCAATTATGGGCCCTGAAGTGATTAAACTTTCCCCCCGTTCATTTTCAAAGTAGTCCCTTTACTTTGTTTGGACCCAGTATAGGTGACAAGTGTATCTGCACTTGCATGCCAGCACACACACGCACACACACACACACACACAAACGTATGTGTGTGAAGTATCCAGCATAGTACCCCGCACAGAGTAGGCACTATAAAAATCTAACTATTTTTATTCAACATATTTTTCAAAATGTGCTCCCTGAAGAGAAACACTCTACTCTTAATCCTATTGACGAAAAAATAAACAGAAGTAGATTTTATTACTTTGAAGTATGATTTCCCAGCCATTATCCTGTATCATTTTCTGGGGTAAAATTGACAGAGTTTAAACATTGCAAGTAGGGGAGCTAGGAGAGGGAGAAATCGAGGCTGCTTGCAAAGTTTCCAGGTTGTGTGATAAAGAACATCAGTGACAGAGCAAGTCTAGGAGGAAATAGACATTTAATTTTGGATATTCTGAATGTGAGGTGTGGGTGATACACATGTGAAAATGTCTAAAAGGAAATAGCTCAAGTTAGAAGTTGCAGTGTTTAGTAAACACTCAGAAACAAATAGAAAAGGTGATAATGCAGAACCTGAGTAGGTTCTAAGTGATCTGGGGTATAGAATTATCATACATGGCCTCTCTGCTCAAAGAGTTTACATTCCCGTCAGGTTGACAAGATATACTTGTGAACACTTACACGTTCAAAAACTTTCGAGAAGAAAAATTTAGGGATGGAATCGGTAGCAAAAGCTTTCATAAAAAATGTAAAGACTTGAATGGGCCCTTGAAAAAATGAGTGGAATTTGGAGAGGGAACTTCTTAGGAGACATTCAGGGATAATTGGAATAAATCAGTCAGAATATTCTTGAAAACACATGGCAAATGCTGGATTTAATCCAAGCAAATGTTCTTCATACTATCAGGTAGAGTTTCACTTGAAGCTCTCCAAGTCTTAGCTTAAGGTATTTTTCTAAAGCAGAATTGAATTGAGGTGCCTGTTAACCTAACGTTATGTGGTTTAGCTTGGCTGCTGGTGATGTAATTTTAGCAGATTAGCTATACCACTTCCTCCCTTCCTCCCTCTCTTCTTTCTTTCCCTCCATCTTTACACAAATATTAATTAATAGCCTTGTATTGTTTAGGTACTGTGCGTTCCTTTAGGTATAATCCTTCAGAAGACGGACTTTGTTCATCCATGGAAATCCATCCCTGGAAATATATCTCAGAGAATGTAATAGATCATTATGCAGTCCTGATGTGCAAAGCAGTATTTTTTATTACCAACAGTAATTTTGTTTTGGGTCACTGATAAATTCCCACGGGAGAAATGTCCCCCTGTTATATATAAGGCAGGGTTGCACTTTTCCTAAGCAACTTCTTGTTTCTGTAGTGTGAACAGCATGGGTGTTGTAACTGCTTGGGTGTCCTCTTTGAGTCGGTTGCTGGAAAACCCGGGCTTTGGAAACACATGTGTGGTTCAGATGTACTGAATCATAAATGCCAAGTTTGTGACATGGGATTCAGAAAAGCTCAACAAGTGATTCTGATGACACATGAAGTTTGAAAACCCGGACTTTCATTTCTGTTTGTAAGACACTTACAGTTTATAACAAACATTTAGCCGGTGATTGCAGTCCCACCTAGCCCAAGGAAGCCTAGCCAGGTCATTGCTACAAGCAACGCAGTATGTTGATATGACACAGACTTTGCACATAGTTTAAATGTTAAATCCCACGATGTTAGAGAAAATGTCTAGAAAGTTAGAAATTCTCTTTCTGGATTGTTATAGGTGCTTAAAAGTGTAGGGTTAATTATTCATGAGATTATTTCTTACACTAAGCACATAGAAAGGGAGCTATACATGTCTGAGGAGTTTGGTTAATTGTTTTTTTTCTTTAAAGGAGACACAGAAAGTTTATATGACTTGATCAAGGTCATCCAACTACTTAGTTGCAGAATCACCTCTGGCATTAGTACCCACATCTTTTGATTCACAGTCCGCTGTTCGCTCTGTAGTCCCCGCTTCATAAAGAAAATGGATGGCTCTGTAAATAAAGTTTTTACCGTGTACTTAACTTAAAGCAATCCCTCCTGAATTACCTAAGTTCTCCAATTTACCCAGCCAGGGACCAACTGTTAAACAAACCTTCAGTATGTATATAAAAAACCTCCCCAAAGCATTCGTTTGTCCTTGAAAAAAAAAAAGAAAAATTGGGGCGGCAGTCAGAAAGATGAGCACCAAAAGGACATTTTTTATGCAATAAACTAAGACATTTGGGCACTGATTTCAGGTGCCCCATGGTTAATTTTTGGCAAACAGAGTGTTCAGGGATACTGACATTTTGAAGTCCCCATGGGAGAATCCTGTATTTTGAAGTACTCACACTGCCATTGTCTAGAGCAGTGTTTCTCAAATGTGAAGCAGGAAGGAGCTATTGCACTTCCTTTCATTTACTGTATCATAGCCATGTGCACGTTGTATACATTTAATAATATAGCAGATTTACTACAGAAGTATATAATTTATAAATAAGTATACATGTAATGTGGGTTTGTGCCTTTTTAAAAAACTGATATGAACACATGGGTAAAACAGGTTTCAGACCACGGACACTTCTGAAAACTAGTTCTTATTGTTTTTATCCAAGACCAGTGAGAGAAACAAACCATCTCTCTCTCTCTCTCTCTCTCTCTTTCTCTCTCTCTCTCACTGTCTCTTTCTCTCTCTCTCTCTCTCCCTTCTATCCTTCCTCCTTCCTTCCTTCCCTTCCTTTTACTGTTTTCTGAGAAAATTCTCTAAATGCTTATCTGTATTCTCAGTAGACCACATTTAAAGAAGCAGCACTTTTGAAGTTGAACCAATCACCAGTACATAGACGTTCAAAGAATTTCAGCCATTCTCCAAACTCATAGTTAGTTATATCAACACTTTATTTCAAAATATTTTCTGAAGCATCAGAGAATTTTCCTAAGTATAAGAATTCTGACTATTATTGAATTATTGATACAATCTCTCTCTCTCTCTATCTCTCTCTCTCTCTCTCTCTCTCTTTTTTTTTTTTTTTTTTTTTTTGGTAATCACATATTGAACTTTAAATACTTGGCAAGAAATATATGAGGAAGGGTTGTTTTTTGTTTTGTTTTGTTTTTTTCCATTTTTTTCCCAACCAGTTATTTTAATGTATGTTTCAGACTACTTTAAAAAAAAAAAAAAAAAAAGCCTACTTACTTTTTTAAATGCTTAATTCACAATCTCACAAGAGGATTTCCACATATTTGAAATATTTTTTTCTTTAAAGAAATAAATCTTTTAGCTGATTATGGAAAATTCTAAGTATACAATAATTAGATTTAAGAGGATTCTCTTGGAGATGCAATTTAAAAATTTTAATGCATGATATACACTTCTGTGAAAAGCATAATAATCACCTACACAATTAGCTAAATGATTCTCTTGAGTTCGAGAATATAAATTGGTGAGTGGTTATCTGCATTAATCAGATAATTTCCATGTTGTACTTCAGGATATAGACTTTTAAAAATATTGCTTTATGGGTTTTATTTTCAATAATAACTCATTGAAATGGAAGGGAAAAGTTGATTTAATCCATGCTTCAGTGGCTTAATATTTAACTGATTTTTTAGGGATTTAGCATAGTGCCTCAGGGAAACATGGAAGAGAGGGAAAAGCTCATCCAGAAGCTTCTCGGATTAGTTTGTTCATTAATTTCATTCATTCGTTCTCTTTTCCAGTGTTTATTGGATGCTTATTCTTCACCACAGCCATGTATGTGAGTTGAAGACTCATGGATAAAAGTTGTGATTGCTGATTGTTAAACCATCAACATAAAATCATAGGCTGACATTTGACATAAGAAAACAACAATAAATGTATCAGATTTATTAATTTATAATGACTTATAATTTATAATACTTTTATTGCATATAGTAATGAGATAACCACCAATTCTTACATTATGTTCAAGACACTTTGCCAGGCACTTTAGATTTCTTCTGATGCTTGTAACTCCCCTGCAAGTTTGGCATTGTGACATAGGCATTAAGAGACTGCACTCTGAAGCCACATTGACTGGGTCCAAAATCTGGCTCACTGCTCTTAACATCTGAGTGATCCAGAATGAATTATTTGATCTCTTATTGTCTCTGTTGCTCAGGTACAAAAGGAGAAAAAGTAAATCACGTATGTCATAAGACTATTGTAAGGATTAAATGAGTTGATAATATACCAAGAACTTAGAAGAGTGAACTTAGAATGAAGAATTTACAACAAAGTAAATGGTTGCTATCACTATTGCTGGTTGGTGTTGCTATTTGCATTTTAATTGATGAGAAATAGAATATTAGTATTAAAAACAGTTTATTTACGCATAGATTTTGCCTGGGGTAGAGTGGGGCAAGCCTTTTCACAGGAAGAGATGTTGATCTGTTCCTTGAAGGTTGGTGGGATTTCAGTTCAAGTAAGGAAGGGCATTCCAGGAAGAAGGAATGAAATGGATGCAGGTGTGGATGTATGATCGTCCAATACAAGTTTAAGAAAAAACAGTTATTTGAGAGTCTGAAACGCAAGGTATGTGGCAACAGGATAAAAAGGCTAGATGCTAAAAGATCTTTAATACTGTGATTTGGTGTATAGAGGCAGAATGTGTGTGCGTACGCACAGGCGTGCACACTGGAAAATTCATTGACTGTGACAACACTTGGTTCTCAAGTTATTGTTTTCTTTTTAAATTGTCCTCATTAGAGAATCTTAGCACTTATCAAAAGCTGGACTGAAAAGGAGTCTTAGAAACAAAGGAAATCACTTAGGTACAAATAATCACTTCATTTACACTCAATAGCACTTTAAGTCAGGACAGCAGCCATCAGTAAAATAGACCAAAAATTAGGCTGAGATAAAAATTACTCACCCAGGCACAGTATTAATTTTCTGATTGATGAGGAGTATGAAGAAACTATAGGGCATAGCCTCCGCTGTATTTCAGCGACCCTGTCTGTGTCTTCTAATTTATAAAGTATAATAAATGAAGCACCAAGACAGAAGGACTAGTTGTCAGCTATAAGACAGAGTGTGAAGGATAAAGCACTCCTGTCTTCTGCTGATGTCAGTTGATCTATTAAATTAACAAGCATATAGATAGATTATTTAAAGATCAATTTAGCCAAGAATTGCTTTCAAATGAATATATCAGGCCTGTTTTCTGAGATCATTTTGTAATTGGAATACATATTACATGCAACTTCTCATCACGGGGCTCATGCAGTTTCAATCAGGCAGCGTTGCTCTTCCTGCAAAGTGTGTGAAAATCAAAAATGAGCAGGTCCACTTCATTACATATAATGAGGAGATCTGTAGTTACTCTGTAAGGAATCGCTGAAAAGAATTACTAGAACAATTCTCCTTGCTCGCATTACTGGCACTGGGATAACACTTTCCTCTTAAAAAATCTCTCCAGCATGAAAGTTTTGGAATTAAGTTCCTAATAAACTTCAAAAATCCAACAGCTGTGAGTAATTATGATACAAGCATATCAATCCATGTGCAAACAGATTTATTCGGTGAGCTCCAATCCTCTTGCTAACCCTTCACTGCAATAATTAAGCACACTCTAATGAGTTTGTTGGCAATTTCCATATGATTTTCTCCCTAATTATTATTTGAGTTGCCCGTGTTTATAATACTTAGTAATATCCTTAAAGTATCGATGGTGAGGACACAATTTTGGCTGGTGTATTAATTTGTGTGTTCTCGTTCAGACATTCAGATGCTAAATAAACTAAGAGGAAATATTTATTGAGGTCAGAATTTCAGAAATCGCTTTTTATGTGTGTATATGCTCACCTTTATATATTAAATACCCCTGGAACCAGTAAGTGATTTTAGCCTGAATCAGGTCTTGCCTTTCTCTGCTTGTAGATCTCCAGGTTCTTGTCATGGCCTTTAGGACTTTAAATGATACCGCTCTTCCTACCGTCCTAAATGCTTCTCGCTTACCATTTGCTTGCCCAGCTCCAGAATACTGGCCTTCTTTCCATTTCTCACTAAAGTGGTGCTGCTTTACATCTCGAGATCTTTGCATTTAGTACAGCTTGCCTTTTATGTGCTTTCCCCCTCACTGTATGTGGCTGCCCCCATTTTGTCATGCAAGGGACCACTAAGGCGTCGCTTCTTCAGGGAGAATCTTGACTTTTAGTTACCGTAGTGCTGTAGCCAATCATTCTCTATCATCTTACCCAATTTTATTTTATTTTTAAATATTATCACTATTTTAAATGAACCACTTGGTAATTTAGTCTTCTCTCTTGCACCTAGATTGTAAGCTTCAGGACATGTAAGAATGTCATGTCAGGTATCTCACTCATCTCTTTATCTTCAGGGCCTAAAACAGTGCCTGCTGCATAGTAAAATCTTAATGAATACTTTGTCGATGTATAATTAGATGCATGAATAAACGGAAGCATAAAGGAGTGTCAGCTATATGGTCCACCCCTTATTTTATAGAGGAGTAACCTGAAGTCTATTTTCTTGCATTGTTTGTCACCAAAAGGATACAACCTGTCAGAGCAGACCTAGGAAATTATGTCCCAAGTTTCCTAATTTATGGCCCAATGCACTGTTATTATGCTACTTGCCTTCATTTTCATCCACCTTATTGTGCCGGTTAAAACACATATTTACACACATCGTGTGTAGACTGGTAAAATTTAAACATTTGAGATTTTTGAATCAAAATCACACCAGTTTCAATCCTTTCTAGCTATATGGACAAGTCATTTAACTTCCCAGGGCTTTGATGGTCTCATCTGTAATATAGGGATAGCAGTGATATCCTAGCCTAATCATTCCAGTGGTTGTTAGAACCAGTAGCAAAAAAATTGCAAAATTACTTGGTAAACAGGAAACATATAGCTTGAAATGATAATAATGATGATCTAGACGCCACTTAGTGACATAGTATAAAGTAAAACTGAATTCTTGGTATATCTCCTTTTAAATGGGTTCAGATAATGAAATTCCATAGGAATGGTAAAATATATTCTTACCTATAGAGAAATATGTATATGATATTTAGGTACATGTTTCTTCTTTCCTTTACGTTAGTGATTCTCAAAAAGTGGGTCCCCAAAGCAGCAGCATCTGAACACTTGTTCAAAAGGCAAAATCTTTGGCAGACCTCAGACCTTCTGAAATGGAAACCAGGGGATTGGCCAAACAATCTGTGTTATAACGCTCTCTAGAAAATTCTGCTGTACACTCAAGTTTGAGGACATTTGCTTTAAATGATTTAATAAGGTAAACATGTTGCTAGCTCTCAGGATTATGAGGTCTTACTGTGTTGGGACCTATGTTCATAGAGTTCACTGTAAAACCAAAAAGTCAAATTTGCATTAAAGTGTGCCACCTACTTATTTTCATAACGGCAGGCTCACAGAAGCAAATAAATCATCGAGAGAAGTTATCCATAATGAGATAGGAGACCGATAATTTATAATTTATCACCTACATATCACAGCTGATTGCAGAAGGAGGTCATTATAATTGCAAAGACACCCCTTCCAATTAGGCAGTTCATTGAGGAAGTAAGGGATTTGTCAGGATGCTTCAGAAAACAAACAAGCAAACAAGCATTTGGTTTTCTCTCTTCCTCCAAGAATTCTTGCGGTTTCAATTCTCAAACAATCCTTTTGAAGTTGACAAGGGTGCAGAACATATCACTGTAATAGTTTACTAAATCTTACTAAGATAGTAAATGTTACTGGACATTAATATTAGTTTTAATCATGAAACAAGTAGTGATTAGAGTAAAATCTGTATGCTTCACTTACTAGCTTGGTGAATCTGTGCTAGTTAGTTAAATGTCTCTGAGCTTCCTCGTCAGTGAAAAGGGTATGATAAAACCTGCTTCAGAGAATTGCTGTAAGGGCTAAAGAAAATAATAGAGAGCTAGGACCCACCAGCATGCCACCCTGCTTGGCGCAAACACAACACTTATTCACTGGTGGCTTCCCCTTTTCCTTTTCCCTTAGGTAAAAAGCAAGAAATCAGTCTTTTTCAGGCTCTACACCTTTTTTTCTTTGGTTACACCTCCAGATTTCCAAGATATCAGGTACTGAGGAATGAGGAGACAATGGATGTGAGAAGAAAAACATGATCTCAAAATATGAGGTGTGATCAAACAATACAGTGAATGTTTAAATAAAAAAAATTATTTTAGTAAAAGACACATTGCTATTAATCTCCCTCAAAATACTCCCCTTCACTTAGAACACACTTATCCCATCATTCTTGCCACTTTCTGAAGCAGTTCTGGAAGTCCTCTTTCGTGCGTGTCTCTAGTTGCACTGTCGTGGCTGCCTCGATGTCCTGACTCATTTTGACTCTGGGGAAGAGCCAGAAGTCGCATGGTGCCTGATCTGGGGAATAAGGTGGATGAGGACACACCGTAAAGTTTCTATTTGACAGATATTGCTGTACCAGAAGTGATGTGTGACACGGAGCGTTGTCATGATGGAGGATGATTTATGGCACACTTTAAAACACACCTTCTCTCAACTGTAGCTCACACACAATTGATTGCACCGAACAAGTTGAAACTTGTCACACACTGTTACTAAGGTTCGACATGCTGCGTCCCATATTGAAGACCCTTACCTTTCCATTGGATGGCACTTGGCAGCAGCATTGACTATATTTTGTGATCACAACGGAAAGGCTCCATGTCACATATCACTTCTGGTATATGGCAATTTCTGTCAAATAAAAACATTATGGTGTGTCCTCATCCACCTTATTCACTGGGTCTGGCACCGTACAACTCCTGGCTCTTTCCCGAAGTCAAAACGACCTTGAAAGGTAAACGTTTCGAATCAATTCAGGACATCGAGGCAGCCACGACAGTGAAACTAAAGACACTCACGAAAGAAGACTTCCAGAACTGCTTCAGAAAGTGGCAAGAATGATGGGATAAGTGTGTTCTAAGTGAAGGGGAGTATTTTGAGGGGGATTAATGGCAATGTGTCTTTTACTATATTTTTTTTTTATTTAAACATTCACTATGTTGTGATCACACTGCATACAGCATCTTGTCAGCATAGATGGTATTTACAAAATGAGCTTTTTTTCTGTTGAGATGACGGCACAGTTTACAAAAAGACTTAAAAAATTATCCCAAAGATGTATTAGACATGCAAGTAGACTCTTTTTATGCCCACTCCTCATGTTCCCTACACACAAGTGTTTACATGTTTCTATTGTGGAGGAGGAACAAGGTTTCCTCTACCCTCCAGGTCTTCTGGTTGGTCTGCTAATCAAACAGACATGAGACAGAAAACCAAGAGAAAATAACCAAATTGAATACACACATATGGGTGGGAATCCCACATACCTGAGAGAGTCAGAGACCCACGTGCAGGAGAGGTTCAGAGATAGAGAAGAGGATTGAGGCACATAGGATACCCTGAGCTAGGGATGGGGTAATGCACCTTGGGGGCTTCTAAAGGTCATGGTAGGGTAAGGATAGACATTCAGTAAATAGATGTTTGCCCTTCCCTGTAGATACCGTGTTTCCCCAAAAATAAGACCAGGTCTTATATTAAGTTTTGCTTCGAAAGACGCATTGGGGCTTATGTTCAGGGGATGTCCTCTTGAAAAATCATGTTAGGGCTTATTTTCCAGTTAAGTCTTATTTTCGGAGAAACATGGTAGGTCAAAAGAAGTTATCTTTTAAGGGCAAGGCTCCTACTTCAAATTTTTCTAGGTGGTTAAAGGGAGAGACAGAAGTTTCTCTTGAGCCTAAAGTTGCCTGTAGTTCAAAGTAATCTGCGTACCACTGAGGCACATCTTGGGGTGACTTGTTCTGAACCCCTCCCCGCCACACACACACCAAAATATGTCTATTGTAAGCTTGTATTACTTATGTAATATAAACCTGTCGTTTATTATTATTCCCATGATTTACAAGACAAGTGTCATAGTAGGGCTTGAAATTGAAAGATTAAAGATATGAAGAAAGAAAGTGTGATAGAACTATAAAACACTGGATGCACAGCATGTTGAATGGAGGACATACAGTGGTCAGTCAAATTTACTGAACTCAAAGGAGGGATCCAGGACTAATCTTGACATCGTCTGAGTTTGTATATTAAGTTTGTAGATACTCATCCCACCTCAGCACGCATTTTAGAGTATGTGAGAAAGTGGTCGGTGGGAGGTACAATGTCAGCCACGGAGGAGAAGGTTGGAAATTGCCTCTGGAAGTTGGCACATGGCTTCATCCATGACTCTGCAATGCCCCAGTTCTCAAAGGATAAGAGTAAGCCATAGGGTTCCCACAGAAGATGTCCCCATGTATCACTGCAAAATGAGGTGACTTTTGGATGACACTAGGCAAAAAGTTCTTCTCTGACACAGCTTGTCCTGCAATGTTTTAAATCAGCCATGCATTAATAACAGCTTCCAGGTTGTTGTTGTTTTTAAATAGCTTTATTTAGGTGTGTTTTATATATCATAAAATTGTCCCATGTGAGTGTACAGTTAAATGACTTTTAGTAAGAGTGTATAGTTAAATGACTTTATTGAAAAAGCATCACCATAAGTCAGTTTAAGAATATTTTTGTGTCCCTATAACATCCTTCATGCCCATTTACAGTTACTGCCTGTTCCCACACCCAGACCCAGGTGACCATGAATAGACTTTCTGTCTCTATAAATTTGCCTTTTCTGGATATTTCCTATCAATGGAATCATACAATATACTGTCTCTTGTGTCTGACTTGTTTCACTTTCTGAAATTCATCTATGATGTAGCCTGTGTCAGTAGTTCATTCCTTTTTATTGCTGAATAATATCCCAACAGCTTTCTTATAAAATTTGAAGGGCCTATAATTATTCAATCATGTACACAAACTCTGAAAGGAAAACACATTTCCAATGAAGAGCAAGGCAGATCCATTTCAAAATAGTTTTATTCTCTGTATCTTACGTAATATAACTAATTATACTTTCTCATTTATTCATTCATCCTGTAAAGAAAACACCGTGTTAAGTATTGGCTGTCCTGTCACACTCTAAAGAAATAATTTTACAATGGCCTATTCAAACCCAGAATGGTGAAAACATAAACGCAATTTCTGGCAAACCGTGCTTGAAAAACATTCTTAGGCATTCATTTGGAGAGTGCTGTGATGCAAATCTGTGTTAAGTAATGTAATGGAGTTAAAAATTATCATAGTATTAAGTTGAGTCACAGGAATCTGAAAATAAGTAGAAGATTCATTACTTTTAATATTTGAAAGTAAATTAATTCAGTATCTCAGAGTTTGTTGATTTCATTTTCTTTCATATTCTAATACGGTGTCAGAGAGATTGCTGCAATATTTACATATTGTCTTGGCTGCATGCAATATAGTTACCCTCTCAAATTATCCACCTGGATCCATTTAATTTCATAATGGGTTTCTTTGGAAGTTGAGTTGTGGAACGTCATAAATGTTCAGGGAAAGCATGCTGCTGTGGACTCAGAAATTATATGAAAAAGCTTCTAGTACACATGCTAAATAAAAACGGGTCATATAAAGTTTATTAACTAAACAAATTAAACCAGCTTGGTAATGGATGTTTCACATGAAATTCCTGGAGCAGCAAAAATGTACTTTGCAACCCAAGATCTGAGCTCCTTTTTTTCTCACGTAATGTTTGGCTTTTTCCCTTTTCCCGGCTTCTCTTCTAAGTATGGCAAACATAGCTATCCCTGTGGTAGAAGAGGTTCTTCCACATCTAGTGTGGACTTCAAGACTCCAGCAATTCCAGAGAATTGGAAAAAGGGTCTGAGGATGGGTGTGTCATGACTAAACGATAGCAGTAAGGGGTAAGCACTCAATAAAATGGAAGGTGCTATGAAGTGTCAGACACAGTGCTGTAGGTATTGGGAGGATTCAGTAAGACAAATGCCTTATGATGTAGCTTTTATTACTATTTCATTAGGCAAGTAAAGAAAATGAGGCTCAAAGAAATCAAGTAACTTCTCCAAAATCACTAAGCTAGGAAGTGCCAGAGCTAGGACTTGACTCTGAATTCTGTCTAATCTTTAAGCCCATGTTCTTAACAATTATGCTAAATGGTCTCTCAAAATGGCAGGCAGGAGACCTGCTGCCCCCATACCACACCCCTGCTGGCTCCTCAACTGCATTAAGTAATCGAATGACCTCTAAGGTCTCAGTTTATTCATCTAAAGGATGAGAGGTTCGGTCTACACCCAACCTTTTCTTGAGTAAAATCAAATTTTCATTTCCCTAATCTCTTAAAATGACTGACTCATGGCTGGCGTGAGTGAAGAATCTGTAAATTGCTTGTTGGGAGGAAAGGAGATGGCGGCAGTGAGGAAAAAGCAATGGTGTAAGCATGGAGGACGTGCTGGGGGGAGAAAGATGGTGGTGACGAACACCAACACGCAGGACTGTGCCATTGCCTGCCACAGGCATCACAGCACAGCAAGCACCAATCATATCTGGCTTGGAAATCAACCAGAAGTCCCCCCCTCCCCTCAAACTCGGAGGCTTCCTTGAAGCTCTCCATTTCCTTTTGTCAGGGACATGTAATTTAGAAAGCAAAGGTATTTTTGTTGTTGTTTTTGTTTTGTTGTTGTTGTTTTAAGTAAACATGAAGGATTTAAAAGGAAATAGACAATGAAGCTTTTAAAGAATGCTTTCGTAAGCCCTTCAGTGGACGTTATCCAGTAAATAAGAGTTTCACAGTATGTTATCAATGTTAGTTTAGAGAAAGGTCAAAAAGTTAAACTTTGATATCTTTATCTTTTTACAAAGGTTATTCTTGAAAAAGCTATATGTAAAAAGAAAGACAAAAAGAAAGAAAGAATATATATTACAACAACAAAACATTCTTTCCTGCATTCATTCAGGTAATGGATTTCACCTTGTAGTTATTTTTCTCTGTGAAAGGTGTATGTTATTCTCTTTGAGTATTATTTTCTGATGGTATCAGCGTAGTGGGTCATTATTGAACAGCTGGCTTATTTCTAGAATGTTGTGGAGGTATGGTTATTTCCATTAAAATGCCAAAAGAAAGGAGAAATGTGAAAATGTAAGAGGTAGTTCTGAGGAAGCCAAGCTGAACCTTAAGAAATGAAACAATTTGGTGCTAAAACTTGGAGTCGTAGCTAACTTCTTTTTAGGGGTTAGCCTTCTCCACTACACAAAGGCTACAAGGCAGGGGACGTGTCCTGAAACTATACAGGTGATATAAACGAAAGATCCAGAATGGTTGGTGATAGAGACATGGGAGCAACAAGAACATTCCATATTCCCCTCACCCTATGGTAAGAAAAATAACACAAGTGCAAAGTTGAAAAGTAACAGACATTCAACCCCAATGTCAGACATAATTGGGAGTCAAAGACTATGGCAAGCCAGATGGCTCATGTAAAGGACACAGCTATAATTCAACTCAAGCCAAGCGCTCCTTCCATCTTTTTTGAGAATCTCAGTAAAAATCCAGAGGAGAATAAATGTTGCATGCAGCTGAGGGGAGAGGATACAGCCGTCGGGAAGTCCTTGAGTCAATACCTGGATATGATTTGGAGCTACAGCACAGTTTCTCTTTTTATCTCTTGAAGGCAGTGTGGAAGTATCAAAGAGTTCCAAGGGTTGGGGTGTGATGATACGAAAATCCGTCTTTTGAAAATTAATCTGTCAGGTCTGTGTTTGGTGGTTTTGAATACGGAAACCAGTCCTGACGCATTACAGTCTACAGAAGTCATAAGGAGTGAAATTAGCATAGTAGCACTGTAAACTACCAGACAGATGGCAAGGTAGTGGGCTTGTTGGGTTCAGGATGGGGGGGTAAAGATCCAAGAAGGTATAGAGGTTGACAGAGACCCTCAAGAAAAACAGTCCCACTGACGATGTTGGATCATAAGAAAAGGAGCATGTTTCAAAGGGAAGAGGCTGAGTTCATTCGGTATGTAATGAATTGTTTCACATGGGCAGAACCAGGGGAGTGAGAAATGCACATTTGCTCGGGAGGTGCCCCATGTTTGATCTTCTCCTGTGGAAGGGACCTATAGGCTCAGTTTTACATATTTCAAGCTCAAGAGACTGGCGCGTCCAACTTTAGAAACTTGAGCCCTGTGCTGACTTCCCCTCTAATTTTTCTCCTATATTTAATCCTCAGGTATATTTTTGACCACAAGTCAGCCTGAAGTTTTGTTCCAAAGAATTCCTGGGGCACAAAATCTGTAAAAGCTTAGACTACAGATTTTCTCTGTCCAAAAGGCTGTCCTCAGGATTTGCTGGGTGCATCTGTTTGTGTATCCACCTTTGTGGAAAACCATAGAAACTAACCGTGGTGTGAATGAAGACAGGGGGAACCAGACAAATCCAGTGCATTTCAAAATGGCATATAAAAATGCCTTAGTAGGTGCATTAGGGAAAACCGCCATTTCTGTACAGAGACGATTTTGTGTACCTGGAGGCAGACAAATTCTTGAAAGCCGTGTGCAGTATTCTTTCCTTTTATATTATAAAACCATACACAAACACAAAGTATTTGAACAGTATAATAGTTAGGAATTCTAATATCCAGTGATATGCAAAAGATAGGAATTAATGTGTACTTGTCATATACTGTGTGCCAGGCACTGTCCAGTTTTCCTTTACCATGGTGCCTCTGTTTGGGGATCTGTCCCAGTGATCGGGACAACAGGACTGAATATTATAAACGTAGAGCATCCTAGAAAATCCGAACCATATGGTCACGTATCTGCACCTTCCTCATTTTCTCCTAAGAGAGCCTGGAAACTCCAGCAAGTTATTTGGAAGTCTATTTGATGTCGGCCTCTGGTGAGAAGCCATGCGACAGTTCACTGGCTGCAATCTGATGGATGTCTGTCTGGGAAATAGGGTGGAGGATGGAAGGGGTGCAGGGGGACCCCTCACCACAGGCTTTGATCTTCCTGGACTCCTCTTGGAATATCTCACCTTTTGATGTTGAGAATCAGTTAATTACTAGTCGAAAGTGGTTTGAGGGACTAGGAAACGGTTTGAAGGCTGTGTTCTCAGACTGCCTGTACTTTGATCTGAGGAACTTCAGGGCAATTTTCCAGGGCATCTCAGGCAAATGAGAAGGGCTTATTTAGTCCGTGGTTCCTCCCTAGCACTGGCCCGGATTTTGATCCTTTTGTTGTACCATGGTGCCATCCTGATTCAGCAGAATTCTCCTTTAAAGCCCTTGTGGTTTTATTGATAGTAAAACGACAACTTTTTGGATCCCATTGTTAGGCATCTTTCACACTGCAGAGAGCATGCAACTTGATTATTCTCTCCTTAGAGCTTAATTTGCAACTCCATCCCTCTTTTGTGTGGAACCCCCAGTTAACACTACCCTGAATATCTCTTGCAACACAATCTTGATTTGTAAGACAGTATATTATATTAATGGGTTCAGAGTCAGATTTCCTGCTCTTTCCTTTGTTGATACAAGTTAGCATCCCCCCAGTTGACCTGAAAGGCTGAGAAATGCTCAGGGGTTTGATGGACAGGTGGTGCTGGAGAGCTCAGCTCTCCCTTCTCTTCTGAACAAGGCAGCACAACTTGGCACCTTGCCTAGTAATCCAATTCTAATGAACACATTTCCCTAGTCTGAGGCCCTTGCATTGTGACCATGCCACAGGGCTGACAAAGAGATAATTTTCAGTGCTCCGAAAAAAAACAAGCACATGGGGAAAGCTTCTGAGACTGTGTTTTGTTCTTATGTCATGGCCCGTTATGGCGTTTTCATTTTAATTGCATATGAAACCCATTTAAAGATTTGGTATAATGTGACTGCTCCCTTGCAAAACAGACAGGAGTGGTATAGATGTGTTTCAGAGGAGCCCCTTGATTTTCAAGGCTGTCATCATCATCATCCCTTAAGGACTCGAACATCATATTAAGTATCTAAGCAAATGTAATACGTATATCTGATCCTCTTGTCTATGAATCTCTTCTTTTTATATAAGTAGTAGATTCACATCAAAGTATCTCAGGCAATGAGTACTTTATTTCAAAGATAAAATATGCATTCCTATTCATGGGCACTTCCTAGTTTTTCAACTGAAAATGAAGCCATCTGTATAGATAAACTGTGCATACACTGAGACTCTGGAATTACTCATTTAAAAGAATGGTTCATAAGGAACTTTTTGTTTATTTTTTTCTTTATTCTCACCCTCACCATGGGAGATGGCATACCCTTCAAAAAGTTTTAGGACTTCCTGACCTTCTGTAAGTAATAACGAAAGTCCCCAGGGCCAGAGAAGTGAAGCCAAGGGGTACTTTTTCATAAAATAAATAGTGTTCCCTGGGTCTCAGTAGCTATATACCCTTCTGTAGGAAGCAGGTTTTCCAAGGGAAAGAATTTCCACGTTGCTTTGACTTTCCCCACTGTGGTCCCTTCCTCATTTAGCAGACTTCATTCTATATGCATAATTGGGAATTAATTTTCTAATTAGGTTCTTTGCATTTATGAAGTTGTTTGATGGGGTGTCTGTTCTTATAACATGGCCTAAAGGCTAAAAGTAGAGGTAATAATTCTTTTTTTTCTGGCTTTGCCCCTAATTCAACTAAGGATCCTACGAAATATACTTAACTTTTATGCGATCCCGGTAATGCATCTTTAATGTTGCTCTACCTCTGAAAGGTTGTTAGGAGCTTGCTAACTAAGGCTTTAAGACTCATTACAATACTTTTGTGTGTGTGTGTGTGATAGTTGCTCAAACAAATTGAAACCATTTCTTCTGAATGTACTTAGAAAGCCAAGAGAAACAACAATTGTAGGAAGTAAAACCAGATGATGCTGGGAGGCAAAATAATACTGAATTTACACTTAAGAATCAGAGATGACAGCGAAGATTAATGGCTAATATTTTTACTGTGAATATACAAGTAGAACTGGATCAGGTATGTGCTGCAAGGGTCTGTTACCTGGTTTCTCTGTGACTTGCCAAGATGGTTCCACAGGTAGAGAAATTCACAGCCTTGTGGTTCAAACACACTCTGTAAGCAAGTATACACACAACCATCTAATAGTCTTTCTGCTTGCTAACCATTAGACTTGGAAGTAAAAACTAAATCCTGGTGTCACAATTTTTTCATATAGTGAAGGTCATGTTAATTATTATTATGGGTACAAAATGGCATGTTTATGAAGACAAGGGGTATTTTACATTGGCAAAAGGACATCCACATTTCATATAAAAATCAGGGTTCATTAACCCTACTTGAATATGGCTTTAAAAAGAAAGGATGCAATCCAGCAGCCTTTACATAAGAACCACCTCTCACACGTATTTCTTTTACACATCAATATCTTCATTTGAGTTTGTACACTCACATATATGTCAGGACCAGGCAAAAACTGTGAAAACAATGTATAAGGCTGGATATGTGATGATTCATGGTAAGTGATAGTCAGCCTCAGAAAAAAATATTTTTCTTACTCCTGACTTGTTTCACTCATTCATAATCATTTAAGTTACCTCCCAGGTAACTGTTGCTTCCTAACTCAAACCCTCTACTATAAAAATAAGTCAGACAGAAAAAGCAGGGAACCATGTGATTTCACTGATATGTGGTATATAAACCAAAAGCAACAAAAGAACAAGACAAACAAATGAGAAACAGAAACTCATAGACACAGACAATGGTTTGGTGGTTGCCAGAGGGTAAGGGGGGTGGGGGGTGGGGGGTGGGAGATGAGGGTAAGGGGGATCGAATATATGGTGATGGAAGGAGAACTGACTCTGGGTGATGAACACACAATGGGATTTATAGATGATGTAATACAGAATTGTACACCTGAAATCTATGTAATTTTACTAACAATTGTCACCCCAATAAATTTAATATAATTAAATTTAAAAAAATTGGTCTCAGTTTACAGTTATAACCTATAACTCTCAAGATCCAGTTAAGTACCAGCACAGAAAGAGGTCTCGTGATAGAATGGGAAAATCACTCTACCCCATAAGACTCAGAAGGCCTGTTTGCTGTTGCCCACCTCTGACTCTAAGAGTCTGTGTGATCTTGGACAAATTATCTAAGCTCTTTGTTCCAATATAGGTCAAACAAAGAGGTCTTTCTGTTCTGAATGCACTTAGCTTTCATTTTTCTATCCGCCATACGCATTACCCAAAGCAATTCTGGTCAGCTCAACTTCTTGAAAAATTAACCTGAATCCACTAGAAGCAACAATAGCAGGGTGTTTAAGTGCAGAGGAGCAGGCATTGCAGTCGGGTGTCATCAGTGCCTCTTCTCCCCAGCTACTTAATTACCTCAGCCTCGTTCTGCCTGCTCCTCTGCTCTTAAATGCCCTGCTATTGCTGTAACATGGACTAAAGATCCTGTTTCACTAATCCTTTTCTCTTCCCTGGATGTCTCCTCATCCTGTCAGTTATTAATGGTAGAGTTTTGTTCTCTTTTGTTTTGTTGAAAGGTCTAGAAGGAGGACTCAAAGAAGTTGGTCAACCAGCCTAGGTTAAGAGTGAGGACCCAAAGATTATGGCTATATCTCTGGGACTGGCAATTCCCTGACCTTAATTTTACCACATAGCATCTAAACTCGTTGTTTTAAAATGTAAATCAAATCCCATCGTTCCTTTGTTTAAAAATCATCCATGGGTTCTCACAGTGCTATATGTAGGATACAATCCAAACTCTTCATTGTATTTAACAGCAATTTTTGATTTGAGAGTCCTTTCTTCCTTTTTCTTCCCCTCACCACTTACATCCTCTTCCACAATTTCAGCCTTCAGAAGAGGCCTCTAGCCCCAAGTCTGTAGTCTGTCCATACGTGCATTTCTAACAGCTAGTGGAATACATCCCCTTTGAATTCCAATCAGCTTGTCCAAGTTGTAATTCACAATCTTTCTTCAAACCACAAAGCACTGTGGCTACTGACTTCTGCTCATAGCATGTCTGTCGTTACAGGCAACCAGAATTACAGTCTCATTCCTTTTGACTCCTCTTCATCCCTCTCTCCCTTTAAATGCTTACCAGAGTTTCTATTTACACCTTCATTTGTACTTTCCCTGTCCTATTGCCATCATTGTCACTTAAATCAGGTCCTGAGGACCTGAAATAGTGAAATAACCTCCCAACAGGTCACCCAACTTGTCCCTCATTTCTCTCTCTTTCACTTCAGGTTATAAAACTGTAAGATTAATTTATTTTCTGGAGCACAGCTCTGATCATTTGATGTTCATGCTCCCAAACATTTATTAGCTATATAAAAAAGTCTAAACTCTTTAGCACGACTTTCAAAGTCCTGTACAGTATGACCCTGACTACTTGTAGAGGCTAGTCTCCTGCTTGTCATTCATCATTCTATTCATTCATCCCTTTATTTTTTTCAACAGCTTTTGATTGAGGGCCAACAGTGTGCAAGACGCCAGGAGTACAACATGAACAATACAAATATGAAATTTTCAGTCTAGTGGAAGAGAAAGGACACACACAGACACACACACACACACACACACACACACGCAATAATAGAAACAACAAAAATGATGAAATATAGAGTAACGTGGAAGTCACTCTATATATTTAATTAGCACTTACACAGATCTTGGATTTGACCTAAATTGGATAACTTACTAATTCAGAATACTTTGCTTTGCTTTATGTTCCCTCCTCTCACTATCTCACTATGCCCTTGTCTCTAATAGTCAATATCTAATTCATATTTAAAGGCATATTCATTGAACCTTTATTTGTTGCCTCCTCTGTGTCTCCTTTCCCTGGTTCCACCCCTTCCAAGCCCTCAATTTTGCCCTTGTTCCAGAGGCGGGTCATGTGACCCAGGGCTAAGCCAATCAGCATGCTACATTTCTCTGTTCCCAAGGACTGGTTCTGGAATGGCATGTGACTTAAACTAGACTAGCTAATCTGAGGGCTTTTGAAGAAACCACTGGGAAGCAGTCTTTATTTATTTCTGTTGTATTTGAATGTGAGAGGATGTAAGGTCTGGAGTTACCACTATCACCTCATCTGTTGGAGAATAGAGTCAACCCAGAAGGAGACAGGGAAAAATAAACCAATTCTTGGTAAGATCATGTGAGATCCCCAAATCAAGGCATACCACACCCCTGGAATTTTTAGTTATGTAAAGCCAATAATTTTCCTTCTTACTTACATCAGTCTGAGTTGGGTTTTCTAAAAGAGAAAGCAAGGACAGTCAACTAATTTCAGATGTTACTGCTTGCACTTGACGCTACCAATTCAGTGCATTTTCTACCATCAACCATTTTGCATCTCAGTTACGATGCATAGGTTATTCAGCCTTATTTTAGAGTTCTTTGTGACCTTGTCTTGTCCCCTACCAGATTAGAATAGACGCATATTCCTCTTTAGAGGTCTTGATTGCCTGTCAAACAGGACCTGGCCTAAGGTGCAGCAAGGAGGTGATGTAATAACCCTGCTGAGCAGTGCATTCATAAATAACATAGAACAGGGAGTAGAGGTTTGAATTTTGTCTCATTTATTTATATTTTCATAGTTCAGTGTCTGTTGTGGAGCCAGAATTATACAACTTATTATCTAGGTCAATCTAGCCATCTTGTAAGCACAGATGTGCGGCTTTTGCACTAGAATTCTCAGTGGTAAAATTGCTTCCAAGCTGGCACCTATTATTAATAAAAGTGTTAAATAAATAAATTAGAGAAACAATTAAATCAACGAAGCCTACAGGAGAGAGACAATAGGCTATGAACATTGTATCTTCATTTTATATGAAATTTTGTTAGGTATCTAAAATTACGGGAAGTTGACAGTCACTTTGTGTTTATGGCGGTGTTGGTTCATTGGTTGTCAGCAATAGAAACTGACTCTAAATAAAGACCATGTTTTAGAAAGGAATAGCAGAGCAAACAAACAGATTCAAAAGAAAAGCATTGCAACAGGCTGGAAGCAAGACAGCTGTGAAGAACTGGATACTGAGAATGTGTATCTATAGTTTCATAAAAGCACAAAGAGGATGACGCTATACCAACCGTTTTCCTCACATGATTCCATCCAAGTCTTTCCTTGGCATTATTCTACTCAAGATGGATTCCTAGGATAGCAGGTTCATTTCCTGATTGTGATCATATGTCCACCCCTGGACCAAGAGAAAGCAAGGCATTCTCTTGAAAAGTTCTACCACCATTATACACAAATGACAAGTGTCCATTACTTTTGGTGCAGTTAGAATCTGAAAGCCTTCCCTGTCCAACTTCATACATATTCTGGGCCAATTGCCAACTGTGTTTGAACATGAACAAAATCACTTTATCAGGATGCTTGGCTGTAGCAGTCACATCATATTTCCTCAAATTTTGGAAGCACAAAGTTGTGTCCATAGGCATGTGGGTGAATTTGGTAGGGAAAAAAAAAAAAAAAAAAAAGATTTGATGTTGCTGTATTTCAGTTCAACTATTTGGCTACTAGAAGCGTATGGTGCCATCTATCAACAAATGAACCCGACTAATTTATGTGTGTGTTGTATTGAAATGGTTTTGCCAATAGATGTGGAGAGAATGTCTAAGAAACAGATTTTAAGCCCAAAATTCTACTCTAGACTAGCCTTTTCCCCAAGGAGGACCCTAGAAAAATTGTGCACAGTCAGGACAAGCTAGGCACAGGAACATTTTGTTCTTAACTTGAGCGTTGATCCCAGTTACTAATGTAGCCCTCCAGCGAGGTGGGCTGGAGCATGCAGAAGACTCTTTTCTAGGCTGCTTAGGGCCAAGTAGCCCGAACTACTGCATGCTCAAGGTCTTGTTTTTCTACTTTCTGCAATTATAAACCTGATCTTACTATCAAATTCAAGGTAAGTCCAATGCGGGTTCCATTCTTCCCTATCAGAGGCTAACAAAGGCAAAGTGCAAAGAGCCTAAGGTTTGTCCTCCATGCCTAGAGTTCAGCTGTCTGAGGCTGCCAGTTCAGGCCTTGGCAGAGCTGAGCTTCCAGGCAGAGCTTGACAGATGCAGAGCTGCTCCCAAGAGAGCTGCACCTCACCTCCTTTTAATAAACCCACCTATAAAAAAAGAACCACGACCAGCTTCACAGGTTTGTGACCCAAGTGGTTGCCCTGTGCTCAGAAAGACCTCAGACTTAACTTTAACATGCTGCTTGCTGTCTTTTCTTGAAATTCGTACTAATCACCAGAACAAAAGGCCTGGGTTTTCATGTGGCACTGAGCTTTGCATAGGATGCAACCAACCCTGAGAAACACGGAACCAAAGGAGGCCAGAATGAACTTGCAGGTGAGAACACCCAGGCCACAAGGTGCTGCAGCTTTTAAGCTCTCTACACAAATGCCATCTCTTGATACTCTAGCCAGGTACAAAATCTCTGAATGTGTGCAATCCGTAGTCGATACGTTTTCTTCTTAAGAAGGGCAGCAAAGGTGGGGGATTCTGGTCCCCCTGCGAAAATGAAGCAGGAGGACCAGAGCATCCCCACCTTCAGACCCCAGTGGTCACCCCACAGTCTGTGCCACGAGAACCAGACATGTTGACTTTTCTGAAGCATAAAATATATTTGAAATTGATTGATCTCCAAGAGTGAGTATTAACTAACTCCTTGGAGGGACTGGTTTTCTTGTTTTTATAAAATAGACTTTGATCTCAGTTTAGTCAACTGTTTGTTACATGAAGGTTGAGTTAGAATATGGTTAGGGATAACATGCTGGATCCCACAGGAGATTGGTGCTCTGTGAAAGCCAGGTATCGGAACAGGTTATGTATCTGCTTAAAATCCTTCAGGAGACTGCCATTGCAGAAGGATGAATAGAAATGAAATAAAATTCCTGAATAAGGCCTACTTATATTCAGATCTTGGTATAAATGACACTTGCTAAGAGAGGCCTTCCTTGTCTTTCCAAACCAAATCTCTTGTTATTCTCTCATAGGACATCTTCTGTTTAACATTGTAGCACTTTTAATGGTTTTATTATAGATTTTGTGTAGTTAGTTATTTGACGTGTCTCTCCTGTATTAGATTGTAAGTGTTGTAAGGGAAAGAACCAAACTGCTCTTAGTCTGCAGTGTATGACAAGCACTTAGTATGGTTCTAAAGCACATAGTGAGTCTTCCATAAATATACGTTGAGTTAAAAAATAAAAAAGCATGAGAATATATGTTTTCAAAGTGGCATCAAATACAAAGACGCTGTAGTGTCAACCAATGTGGCATGGTTGATAATCAGAAAGAAGGGCCAGTGCACCCAGGTTACAGTGAGCAAAGGCTTGGGGGAAAGCGGGAAGAAATGAGGTTCATGAAGTTTCCAGGGGTCATGTCGGTCAGGGCCTTGTAGGCCCAGGTAAGAAATTGAGTGTTGGGAAACCACCGGAAGGTTTTAAGTTGTGGAGGGATATACAGAAGATGACACATGCATTGTAACACCATAATATTTTGCTAAACTAAGTTAAGTCTGAACCATAAAGTTTAATACAATAGCGTTTAGAGCACAGGTGGGTGGACATTTTTGTAAAGGATCAGACAGTCAGTATTATAAGCTTTGTAGACCCAATGGTCCTCTATCCCAACTGGTCCCCTCTCTTGTTGTAGTATGAAAGTAGCCATAGACAATATTTAAACAAATAGATGTCGCTGTGTTCCAACAAATCTTTATTGGGAAAAACCAGGCCGGAGGCCAGACCAAGCCCATCAGCTGTAGTTTGTCAATCCTTCATCTAGTGGAACATGGGACCATGTGCTATGTCACTATATCACACGCGCTACATAGTACAATGCAGGTCCTTGCGCCCTCCTCTAGACACACTGCGTAGAAACCCCTGGGTGTGGTGTCTGAGAGTCTCTGTGTAACAACTCACCGTAGAGAACTGTGTGCACAACCAAGTTAAGAGCCACTGGTCCAGAAACCCAGTCTGTTGCCCTTGGACCATTTCTAAAGTATTGAAACATGGAACTGATTGACCGTGTTTCCCCGAAAATAAGACCTAGCTGGACCATGAGCTCTAATGCATCTTTTGGAGCCAAAATTAGTATAAGATTCGGTCTTATTTTAATATAAGACCGGGTCTTTATAATATAATGTAATTATATAATATAATATAATATAATATAATATAATATAATATAATATAATAATATAATATAATATAATATAATAATATAATATAATATAATATAACATAACACCAGGTCTTATATAAGACCCGGTCTTTTATATAATGTAATGTAAGACCGGGTCTTATATTAATTTTTGCTCCAAAAGATGCATTAGCACTGATGGTCCAGCTAGGTCTTGTTTTCGTGGAAACACAGTAGCCCAGGGGCCGATTTCTCAGAGGAGGAGGACTAATGTTTGAGATGGTCTATATGCAGTTAAGGGCGAGAGGCAGGTTGTGAGAGCTGGCCAGTAAGTTGGAATGGATTGTGCCAGGAGGCCATGTAAGAAAGAAGGTGTCATTAGTATCAAGGGAGAAAGCTCTGCTGAGATAAGGGTGAGATTAGCCCTCTCTTTGAGTTCCCAGGTTTTAATCATTGGCACTAAAAATACATTTCTCTTAATTGTTTTGTGGAAATAAGTTAAATAAAGAGTAAAGCTGTTCCATACGTGCACAGGCAAACATCACACTCTTTTCACATAAACTCCGGGATGATTCCTCAGAGTGTTCCTTTTCAAATTGGGCTGCAAAATAACACCCACAGAATGTATTTCCAACCACAAAATACTGTGACAGTAAGCAGACAGCACAAGAGAGCCTGTTATGCTTTATAGATTGCAATGATTATATTGCGGGAGTAGTTGATGCATTTGTTGGTGTTCATTCCATTTCACATTTGCATTTAAATTCCTGTGGAACAAAGATAAGATAAAGAGGGAAACAAATGATGCTTATTTGTTGTTGTATTGAACTCCTATTATAAGTATCGCTTTAAAAGAGGGTGAAGCTTTGCAAGGAAGCATTCCACGTGTTCTTTAGAAAACATCAGATACACATTCAATCATCAACTAGAAATATGCAGGAAAACATATCCCTAGGGCTTTAATAAAATCATAAATCAATAAGAAATAATCCAAAATGTGGCTGAATACAAGGAACAAATGAAATACTCAATACTCTCTTTGACACATTTATCCACATTTTATTGATACATAAGAAACGTAGAACTGCATTTGAGTTTTGAAACACTATCCTTTTTATTTCAGGCTTTTTTTTTTTAAGCATCACTTGATATTCATGTTTCCTCTTTTCAAATAATCTGTGCATCCACAGCACGATCCTTTGATGAATTTATGCAGATCAGTTCTACATCCAGGGTAATTCTTTCTGCTCCTCTAAGCTCTCTATTTTGTTCAGATCCAAGGAAAAATCCTTCTGTAGTGTTCAGTTGTACATCCTAGTAGATGGATGTTGGATTTTTCTGTCTATACAAGACACACACCTGCTTCCCCATATGATGTGTCTGCCATGGTGAAACCCAGAAGGAGAAAATGCCACCTCTGGCTTCCAAGTTGCTAAGTGGCAAATAATGCTCTGATTATTGAAACCGTTATTTTAAATGTCACATTCATTCCTGTAAATACTGCTGAAATAAGATCAAAATCAATAATTCAGTGACACCAGTTAATTATATGATGTATCTGAACTCATAACATTTTCCCTGACTTTACTATGCTTTACAGTGCATTTTTCATAAGAAACAACATTAGTTAAGCCCTTTTCTGGATGTTGGCAGCGAGAGTCTGGGGTCGTGCCTCCAAAGTGGGGTCTGAAGAACATTCTTAATAAGAGATATTCCACACAAATTAAATGTGGTTATCAAATTAGAAGAAATGTTTTTATGTCTAAGACCCGCTGCTTTGCCTAGCTCCTTTCTTGGATATTTAAAGGCATGCTGGTGTGTTAAATGCTCTGAGAAGTCCTGCAGGAAAAACTTGGATGAAGCTTTGTTTTTCTAAACTGTTTGCTCAGAGAAACTTTTTCTTTTAATCTAATACTTGGCATTCCAAAACCCTGGTCTAAGGTAGTAACTAGCCACTAGCAATAAATGCATTCACTTTTTTTTATTCTACTTTTTATATCCCTAGTACATGTTTTTAAAATATATTTTAGGCATATTTAGTCACTTGTCATTCATTCAGCAAATAGTTGAGCAACTTTTCTGTGTTGGGGACTATTGGATGCTCCAGATACATCAATTCAATCATATATTTTAATTTTGTTTTAAAAACACATGATAACTTAGTTGCTAATGTCAGTAACAAATTATATTTAAAAATCGAAGTATTGAAATACATCAAATATAGACTATTTTAGAATCTTCAGTCATGTGTTCAGAAAAATGCAAAATAATAGATATTTTTCATGACCTGTCCTTTGGGTACCCTGAACTTAGCAGGTACCTTAGTTTTTGGGTGACTTTCCCTGGAATGTATACAATGATGAATTTAAATGACTCATAGTTATGAGTTTTAGAATCAGAAGCAAAGCAATTCAAAAACATTAATTCTAGCCACTTGCTTTAGCTGAATTTCTACAATCTAAACCAGTCCCTTCAAATGTTTTGAAAAATCAGATCATGAACAAAATTTTATCGGCTGCCTATCTTAGAATGTGAATTTACAATTGTACAAACCTGGTCCATTTTTCCAATTGGAAGGTGAGTTGGGTTAGGAAATCTATTTTTAGACACAATAAGCATTTTAAAAGTTCATAGCAGCTTCAAGCCATAGATTTGAATAATAGCATATGGGGGGGGGGGGGAAGGTAATTCTAATTCTCACTCTTCAGTAGCTGGTGCCACTTCAGTGATGTTACTAATGTTGATAGGGACTGCCAACTTAATTTGGTCTATTGGTTTTCAGAAACTATACATTTATTAGTTATTCCTTTCATATGCTGGTAGAGAAACAGTTCAAACTGGCTTAAGTAAAGAAGAACAACAATAATAAAATGAATAAGTAAATACCAAAACAAATTGTTTAGGAGGTAATTGTCTCACTTCACCTCAGAGTTCAGGGGTGTAATTTGCTTTAGGCTAGATTCAATGGAACAGACCATGTCATTAGGTTCGCGTGCACTCTCGTGTGTGTATCTTTCCCTCCCTCTTGTGTGGCATGGATCTCAACACTTCTCTCCACCTTCTGGTTCCCAGCAGCTGCAGGCTTACAAAACCCTTATAATCAGAAAATCCAACAGGAGCGACCTCTTTCTCAATAATTCTCTAGCTTTGCTCTTATTGGCTATCCTGACTCATATACTTATGCTGCAACCAATCATAGTGTTTAAAGAACAGGATGACCTTATTGGCCAGATTTAGAATACATTTCCGTTCCTGGAGTTTGCATAGACTGATAGTGAATGATGGGTAGTGGGGAAGGTGTGGTTTTCCCAAAGGAAATTGATGTGCAGTTACCAAAAGAAGGGGGAATTGACGCACAGGCAAAAGTCAACAGGTGTGTGGCAGTTATCTTTTTTCAAGTGAACATTTCCCTAGAACCATGAGGTATTACCGTGTTGCCCCGAAAATAAGGCCTAGCCCGACCATCCGCTCTAATGTGTATTTTGGAGCAAAAATTAATATAAGACCTGGTGTTATTTTAATATAAGATCGGGTCTTATATAATATAAGATCCGGTAATATCATATCATATCATATCATATCACATCACATCACATCACATCACATCACATCACATCACATCACATCACATCACACCGGGTCTTATGTTATTTTTTTGCTCCAAAAGACGCATTAGAGCTGATGGTCCAGCTAGGTCTTGTTTTCAGGGAAACATGGTAAGTAACCAAAATGAAGGAGTTTTTCATTGGATGGGCCTAGTTGTAGAGGGAGAGGAAGTGGCCCAGAGATCAGCTCATTGAGGGACATCTCTCAGGTATTAAGGGAAGCTGACCATCCGTCCTGACTTTCCTGGGCTAATCCTGGTTTATGTCTGTTGTCCAACGTAATTGTTTATAGCACCCCTTTTACTTTCAAAGTGTTCTGCTTTGCTTGATAAAATGTAGGGTTGTTAGATCTTGGGGAATCTCCGAGATCTATTATCGTGCATCAAACAGAATCATAAAACTCTTGATCTGCACCAAGGCATTCATTCTGATAAATTGATAAAAACCTCTGTGTTTCACCTGAATAATACGAAGATGTTGCAACAGTTTATCTGAGCATCCCCTCCTATTTTACTTGTTTCCCTTACAAAAGTAAATTTTATTATCATCATTGTATACAAACAGTATTCACACAGCATTACCCACATTTAACAAATTCCATGCTCATCATTGCTTCAGTCTTTCTCCTCAGATAAATTTTCATCTTTCTGAAAAAGTCCTTTGGAACCTCACTCCTCAGTGTGGCTCATGGACCAGCATCAACAGCATCACCTGAGGGCCTGTTAGAAATGCAGAATCTGGGGCCGACTAATATGTACATTGGAGATGGAGATGTATGGATGTCAGGGTCCTTCCTCAGACCAACTAAATTAGAATTGATAAAAGTGAACTGATATCTTGGGATGCTTAACCATGGAGCTGGAGGACTGTGGATGGAGCTGGGCCCCCTCTAGCCCTGACTTACTGTTGAGCTTTGTGGTAACTTCCGGGGAGAGTGATGCTAATGAATAGAATAGCCATCTTGGAAGCCATTGTTTTCCTTCTTCATGTGGGAGCCAGTTGGAGCCCCGGGTTGGAGGTGTGCATTCCCTCATTGTAGTGGTGTTTTTTGTTTCTTTTTCCTTTTTTCCCCCCAAATAGACCATTTTTCTTGTGGATCTATCTGGAGAGTTATTTTTGCCAGTCAACAGAATCTAGGGGCACTGGGCCACTACCCTGGGTGCTACTTTAATTCTTGGGTTTTTGTTTGTTTGAAAAATACTTATTCATTATTGAATAACAGTGTAGCCAGTTATACAATTCTAGGTTGACGTTTACTTTCCCTCAGTCATTTAAAGTGTTAAAAGATCGTTAGACTTTTTTATCTTTAATTGTCATTGCTCGAAAATCTGATGAGAATAAACTTTTTTCCTTTGTAGACAATATGAGTTTTTAGTTGCTGGTTGTTATTAAGATCTTTTCATTGTCTTTGATTTGGAAGGTTTTACTCCATTGTGGTTAGGTCTGTATTTCTTACTTATCACTACATTTAGGAACTATTGTGTTTTCTTACTCTGAGGATTCGGCTTCTTCATCACCTTTGAAAAGTTTTTAGCCATATTATTTCCCCACATTCTATTCATTCTTTTTTTCCTGGAAAGTAAGTTAGACTTACGCGTATGCAAGGTATTTTCATTTTATCTTCCTCTGTGTGTCTTATCCTCTCATATTTTAGTATTCTTTTTCTCTCTCTTCAGCATTCTTGATAAATTATTTCTATCCTCCAATTCTGATATGCTACTGAACATGTACATCGAGTTTTTATTCCGATGATTTTATTGTTTCACTTCTAGAATTTCTACTTAGACTATTTCATTTCTAGAAATCTGGCTGGTCTTTTTTCAATAGCATCTTTCTCCTTGTTCATTATTTCTTTCTAAAAAAAATAAATAAATAAACATATTTACAATCTGAATCACATCATTTCAATATCTAAAGTTGGTGTTTTTTTTTGTTGTTTTTTTCTGTTGTTTCTGCTGATTACTGTTGATGGACACTTGTTTCCTTGTTTGTTTTGCAATGTTGGAGAGTGAACTTGTTATGTGCAATCAATCTGTGAATATTCTGTGGGGCCTGAATTGAGGGTACATTCTTTACCTGTAGAGAAATTTGTGTTGACTTCTGCCAGGTTCTATAAAATACAACCAAGTCTAGACCACTTTGATTTCTTATCTTGGAGCTTCCTGATATATGCTACCATGTTTCCCCGAAAATAAGATCAGGCCTTATATTAATTTTTATATTAATGTTTGCTCCATTAGGGTTTAGTTTCAGGGGATGTCTTATTTTTTCATGTACAACAATCTACATTTATTCAATTACAGTCATGCCATCTTCTGGAACATCATCATAACATACTAAATGCATCCGTCTGGCTGAGATCTTAACGGGGGTTATTTTCGGGGTAGGTCTTATTTTGGGGGAAACACGTTAGTTATGTAAATTTTGAATCCCAAATTTGCCTGAGGGCAGGCCTACGGTGATGAATTTTTAAAAGGTTCTTTTTTTTTTCTTTACAGAATTCAGCACAAGATAAATAAATTCCCATGGCTGTCTCTTTGCTGACTGGTGTTTTTTCTTTTTTTTTTCTTTTTCTTTTTTTTTAAATTCCACCCTTTCCCTGAGGGAAAGTACCCCAGCTTCAAGTGATTCACGCTGTTAATGAGTAAAGTAAGACTCAGAGTTTGACTCCTTCAGGGTCACACGGCACCTGGGAGGCAGAGATGAAAAAAGGACACAGATCTTCTCCAATCATTTTCTCTCCAACAAAACACACGACAAAAATAGTAATGCCTTCTTCTAATAAGAACGGCTTCACCTTTGCCTCCTATTGGACACGTAACAGCAAGATTCAGTTATTCCTCATGGTTAAGTTTGATGAATTGTAGAAATAGGTTACTTAGATATATTTTAAGAATCATAAGAACATAAAAAAGTCATGTGGGATAAGACTTATAGTCCACACTATTCAGTATTTTGTCTTTTATAGTAGCACCAAGGGACAATGGTGTGACACGATGATAGTTGCCCTTCGTGATATTGTCCTCAAAGGGAGCATCCGTAACTGGGAAAGATCTATCATCTAAGAATTTCTCTAAACCCTTCTTGAACTCTCATTATATTTTTGGTTTGTACAACCTTAAGGCTTTATATGGAATTGATCTTAGACTAGCTGGGACATGGGCTAAAGAACCCTGAGGTCTTTTTAAAATATGATTTTAAGTATCATACATTTCATTGTGTAAGTAGACCCTGCGTGTGGAGGGCATATGGTAGAGTGATGAAAAGGATGGCCTCTGAAGTCAAACAGGCTGTGTTCACATACAGGCTTCATCCTTGTGTCCTAGCCAGGTGACCTTGGGCAAAATCTTTCAGTCTTCTGAACCACCATTCCCCCTCCCGGACATAGGCGATGATTTTAGGGTTGTCATACAGAATGTTACTGTGAAAAAAATGAATAAGCTAATGCATGTAAAATCACATAGCACAAGGCTTACAGTAAACAGTCAAATGAAACTATTCTCGGTAGCACCATTATTGATGTTTGTATTATTGTTAGTGGGTAGATATCTTCATCATGGTCACAAACATCACACACACCAAACGTGCATATGACCCCATTGCATAGTTTTTACAACATCTAGATGGTGAGGGGCAGAATATGGGAGGGGTAAAGTTAACACATCTTCCAACTATTTATATTTTTATGGTACCAGTGTGTACCAAATAAATCAGCAATCATTCAGAAAACAATTGTTAATATACCTTTGGATGTGTTGTTGTGGGAATCCTGCATTTACCACTTGGGGGTCCCATCCTGGATTTTACCCCTATATAAATTGACCATGATATTTGGTCATTGGCTTCTCTCAATTATCTCATTTTATTTTTGTCAAAAAGTACAACAAAAAGCAGATGGCATGGAATAGCTCTAATGTTAATAAAATTGAATGGTTTTCCCCGGAAAGTGGCCTCTCTACTCTTTCTTAAATGTCTCAGTTTGCCCCGACATTTACTTTGCACTAGTAACAACACTCAATTTTCATTGACATTATCTTCCAAATACAATCAGATCAAAAATCGCCAACATCATTCTCATCCCTCCCCTGCAAGCAGGTAATACAGGACAGGGACGAGCTGATAACTTCTGCTTCAGTGACCTCTGATTCTGTGCCTTGACATGCTCTGTGTGGTTTTCTATTGGACCAGAGTCAGAGGTGTTCATGTAAAACAGGAGATTCCCATCACCAAAGGGGCAAGATGTGGCATTTACCTTTAATTGGACTTTCCTCCCACTGGGCAAGGAGACTGTGAATTGGTAGGTCCTCGAGGGTGACATGTACCCCTGCGTCATCGGGAAACCTTCCCATCACACGTTTTTCATTTTCTACAGGGAGGGACTTGTGCTGAATTCCGTCTGTTGGAAGGAATTGAAGTGAAACTTGTAAGAAATGGTAGTTAGCATTTAGGATGTTCTAACTCATTTCACATAAGTGTTGACAGTGTTTTGTGACACTTTCTAACCCAAGCTAAATCCGCTTAGGTTTTGCTGACAGGAGTCAGAATTTGTTCTTTAAACACTGTGTACATGAGTAACCTTCGGCAAGTTACTTAAGCTGTCTAAGCCTCAGTTGTCTCATCTGTAAAAGTGGAATAAGTATGAAATTATATTCTAGAATTATTGGAGAGTTAAATGAGGTAGTTCAAGTATAGTACTTTGCATGCCTGGCACTATATATATACATTTTTTTGGCACCTCTAATATATATATATATATATATATATATATATATATATATATATATATATATATACATACACACACACACACACACACACATATATATATATATATATATATATATATATATATATATATATATATATGTCTGGATGCTGGTGGTATCCACTCTGAGCACCTCTTGCAATCGCAGAAGTCAAATGTGACTTGTATTCATCTTTTGTTATCAGTACATATTGAGTATTACAATTCTAATACAATTTTCCTTTCTTAAAATGTGTATACATTTTTTGGTCCCCTCTGCATACATAATGGGAAGAGGGGCAGTCTATCTCTGCAATACCCACTTTTGTTTTTTGTCAGCCACTTATCCCACTGATGATAGTGATTCCTGCTGTTGATTACCCAGGTACCTGAGTATAATAGGAATATGGCCAGTGCACCACCATCTATTGCTTTGTGTAGATCGTAAGGTCTAGGGAATACATATGAAATTTTGCATATCTCAGTTTCTCTATCTGCCACTTAAGATATGGCCAGAAACCTTCTAAACTGGAAGACGAGTCTAACTCAGGAAAATACAGCAAGCAACTCTCCATTCTGAAGTTTATTTCTTGCCTGCAAATCAAATAAGATATTGATCTTTAGTCTCAGGAGAAAGTCTTTCGTTGGAACCTCAATGCCCCAATTCTCGTAACAAAGTCCTCAACAAAGATATTATGATCTGATTTTCTCACCTTTGAAAACCTTTCTCACCTTCCTGAGTCCCTCTGTCTATGTGGGCTGTCTGCACCGCTCTCTCCCCTCCTTCCTGGGGCTCCTTTGTTTATTTAAGGACGAGAGTTCTAGGCCATTGATGCAAACCTTCCTCCGCTCTACCAAGACCCCCCGGATGAAAAACCACAACTCTAGCTCTTGTGGAAAGGATGAAACCCTTGTTTATCAGAGACTCTCCTTATGTTGTCAAGGTTTATTGTCTAATTTCTACCTCTTGTGCCTCTTATAGGAATGTGATAAGGTTTCATTAACTAATGATTATGCTGTTTAAAACATTTTAGAAATGTTCCACAAATGTTAAGTGCTGTTACTCCTTGGGTCTTTCCCCATTTACATTAATGTGACTGCTAGCATCATCCAGGCATTCTAATGGCAGGGTGGGGGCGGGGGGAGGGAGAGGAGTGTGGGGGTATATCCCTTGAGCATTCTGGCTTTTTTAGAACGAAAGATGTCAGTGCAGAGTGAGGTCTAATTTTCCTTTTTGCTTTCAGATGATTCTTAAAACCTTTCAGAGAGACCCTGAGTGAGAACGATCTGGAAAACAGTGACTTCTGATAGTGAGGGCCTAATGTATAAGATATTTGCTTGGGAGTTAAACAATAAATTAGCAGACATATGGTCCTGCATTTTCACTGAGCATACATTTAACATAGCCGTAGGCCACTCCTTTCATTTCGAGTTTCCAAACTGAATTTAAGAAGTAAATTAAGAAATTAAGAAACAGTGGGAGTATTTCCAGGGAATCCAGGATGATTTGGGTGGGATTCTACCTGCCATGGTTTTCAACATTCTCATTAATATTATGGTGTGTTTCTCTCTATATTTCTATAGCTCTTTGTGGTTTCTACCTGTGTTCAGATGCACAGCAAGTAATTTGTTTAGATGGAGGAAAATTAATTATCTACCTTAAAATTCTACTGCGTAAGAAGTAAGAAATGAGAAAAACTTCATTTAGTTGGCTTGGTGTATACAGCTTTCAGTCAAAAGAAATATGTGAACATCTCTTGCCCAGGAAGAACAACACATAAAGAAGAGGGAAACATCAGACTGATTTGTTCTCTCGCCCAGACAGTAAGGTACAGGAAGCAAACAGAAAATGAATCACACAAATTTGTATTAGATGTGGCACAAATAATAGGTTTAAACAAAGCTTTGAGCATCCTCTTCACAAATATCCCATAGTGTGCTGTTTTCGTTTTGTTTTGTTTTCTGATGTGCCACCCTCAGCTGCTCCCTGACACTTCTGGAAACTGTAGTCACGTATCACACCTGCTGAGCTTTTCACCTCCGACTCCAAATTGGAGGACAGTCAGCTTCACATGGGTTGTACTTTGTTGGGGCTAGAAGGCAGGGTGGCCGATGGGGAAGTGACTTCCTGTAATTAAACGTAATGATTTAAAATATAACTTTCAAAAGAAAAACATTCTTAGACCAACCAGTGATTGTAGGTCATAGGCTGTGCTTTCCTCGCTAATAATTGCAAAAATCCATTGCTGTCCCCTTTGAGTGTTTTTAATAAAAGACTATTAAAACTGAATACAAGCTTAATAAGTAGATTAGTTAGAACAATAGTTCTCATGAGAATGTTTTGATTCTGAGTGTAGCTGCTAAAGATAACCCTAACTGCAATCAGGTTTAGCTCCCTGCCTGTGCGAAAGGAAGGTAATACCCTCAGAGATTTTGCCAACAGATGACATTATTTTTTTAAGTGTCTCTTTCTACATTTAAATTAGTCTTTCCTCTGGGCACCAGCAACAAAAACCTTTGTTAAGAATCACCAGAGAAACAGAGCTCTGAATAAACGCTCAGTGGAAAATTATTTTTGAGAATTTGGCTTTAGATGTTTCACATCAAAAAGATGGATGGCCGTGCATCCAAGAGGGAGTGCCTTGTGATCCTTCTCTGTCCTCTTTGTAATTTTAAGGATCAAAACTCCCAAGGTGGCCAGAGATAAGGACAAAGGGAGCCGTGCAATTTTACTAAACATATACACGTTATAAAGGGCAATGTGATCCAATGTCAATGACGGTGTGTCCACATCCTGTCCTGTTTCATTTTATGAATTTCATTCCCTTTAGCTAGATACACTCATTCATATTCTCTCTCTCTCTCTCTCTCTCTCTCTCTCTCTCTCTCTCTCTCTCCCTCTCCCTCTCCCTCTCCCTCTCCCTCTCCCTCTCCCTCTCCCTCTCCCTCTCCCTCTCCCTCTCCCTCTCCCTCTCCCTCTCCCTCTCCCTCTCCCTCTCCCTCTCCCTCTCCCTCTCCCTCCTTTCCTCCCTCCATACACCAATTTTCTCTGTATATTAAAAGACCTGCATGGCACTCGGGAAAAATCTCCTTTATAGTCTTGATCATTCTAATTATAATGGCTGTTACTACTCAGCTAAGTTCTTAGACAAGATAACACAGTCAGTACTGATATTCTTTATTACGTCCTGTGACATGTATATTCACAGGTAGGCTGCCTTCCAGTTCCGTCTCCACCCTTCCGTTTCTTCCTTGAAAGCTCTCTTCTTTCATGCTCCTATGTCAGTCATCTCTAGGTGACACATGCTGTTCTCACCAGCCTGCTGGGCAACACTGTGGAGTTCCAAAGAAGCCCTTGGGTGGTGTGCTTGGCCACCCTTCATTGACAAGTTTCCTTTCCTGTTCCTCACTAGTCCTTTGATGTCTCCCAAACCCTTTCAATCCCTCAGAAACTTCGTCTCTGTCTGGATGGGAGAGACTGGGACGTGTAGCACTGTCTCCAGCAAGGGAAAATCATGAAGTTCTCTGTCATCAGATTTAGTAACAGGACTCTTTCATCTGCCTGTCCACACTCATCCAAATAGGACAATAAGTGTGGAATCTTAAGTCAGTTTTTTTTTTTTTCCTCCACCTTTTGAATGAAGCCTTTGGCCCCATAGTTATCAAAGTGTAAAGAATATAGATGCCAGACATCACGAATATGATTTGGTCTCACGGGCGTACACCCTGCTCCACAGCTCTGGAGAGGTGACTGCTAGACGTGTGCTTTGTAAAGTTAATGTGAATTAAAATGAAATTTATTTTGAGACTATTTTATTATGTCATAATAGCTTTGAAATCATTAGAGAAGCATTTGACAGTCCATCGTATTTATTTAACACCGTCATAAAATCAGTTAGGAATCAATCACTCACTCTATTCTTTTATGTCTGATATGGCTTATAGCAGGGTGACCAATGTATAGATACCACTTGTCATATGGCCATTTCTATACCTATACCCATGGCGAGGACTCAGTAAAATAATTGAAATTGCGTTTTATTATTTCATATCTTGCCTGCTTTGGGCAATGAGAAGTGTCTACTTTTTATTTTTCAGTATTGTTTCAGTTTTTGCGATGTGTGTATACTGCTTTAACTATTAGAAAGGAAATGAAGTTATTCTAATTTTAGAATAAAATGTGGTTCCCATTAACACTTTTATTTGGGCCCCATGCCAAAACAAACTTGCTCACTACTGATGGAGAGAGATGTTGGTCCTCCTGGTTGGCCATTGGGGAAGCTTCTGGAACACAGATTGTCTCTATCAAACCTTGACATTTGTTCCTTCACTAAGATGCATTGAGCACCCACTGTGTACACTGCATTTCAAGTACTTGAGGTTGCTGGCCAGAATGTGATGGGCAGTGTTTAGCATGAAGGATGTTTGTGGCGGCAGGAGAAGATAATGTTCCATCACTGAACAGAAAATTCAAATCATAGTTCAAATATACTGACTTCCAGGTTGGCAGCCTCAGAAAAGGGGTAGGGTTGAGAGGCCCCAACTGAATCTACAGCTTCTATTAAATTTGAACCCTGGAGACACATTTCTGCAAACACCTTTTTTTTTCATTTTTACTTTTCTGACTGTAGAACAATTCATATTATATACACCCTTCTCCTGACCTGTCTCTTTGAACCCTGCAGGCACTTGACAACTGATGAATAAAATAATATTGTGTGCTCTTGGGGCTATTGCAAACCCTTTTGTGTCTATAAAAGCTCTCATTTTTTCCGACATATGGGAGAGGCTACAACATGGAGAGAGGGCTGTGTAGAATAACTGTATAGAATAGCATGGTCTAAACCCCAGGGGCACCAACGACATTGTATCCACAGAGCCAAGTTAGAATGGTCTATAATGATGTCATTAGGCTCCTGAGAAGGCTAACTCATTGCTGACTAGAATTTCTCTATTGCATTCTCTTTAAAGGAGGAATAAACTCCAGGGTGTGTGGCTGTGTGTGGGTATTGACATTGAATATCCGTGCCTCCGGTCACTCGGCTGAATCCTTGACCTTCCTGCATGAGGTTTAGTTAACTCAGCTGCCCTTTCCGTGGAAACAAATGACTTTCCGGGATTATGCAGGTCAGGTCACCTGGGGTCAAAAACTGATTATTCAGTCATGCCATCACCTTTGTTCTACTTGGGCATCTTTGAACATTGATTCTGTAGGTCCTCACCTTTGATTTGATGTCCTACAATGTTTATTCCTCTGTAAATACACAGGCAACTCAAAGAGAGAGACCCACAACTGATGCCCATAACACATTCGAAACATGCCCCATGGAGGCAGATACCTGAAACAGACAGCCTACAATATGTATTTGAAAGGCATAATTGTAGCAGGGAAATAATTCATAAGGAAAAAAAAGACATTAAAAATTTGAGACCAAGATTCTGCAGTGTATTACCTATGTAACCCCAGCCAAGCTGTGTCACCTCTGAGGTCCCCATTTCCTCCTGACCTGTAAGGGGGGGAGGGCAATAATAGAACCTCCTTCTTGGGGTGGATCACATGACATAAATACGTAAAACACTTAGTAAGTGCTCAGGAATAGTAGGAGCGATGATGAATGCAGGTTCAGGTGTAACTATTGGGGCTTTTATCAGAGGAACATCAGTTAACAGAAACATAATCTTCCTAAACCCGGAATGTAGATTGTGTTTATGTACTAGCCGGTCCAATTGTCAGCACTGAAGCTTTTGTAAATGTCTCCCTATCAGAACACCGCAATCTTTATGTTGCTGGGCTCTGTTGAAACTCTAGCCCCAGACAGCTCCAAATTTGCGCTCCCCACTCTGTCTCGCAAAACAAATGCAAGAAAGTAAATCCAACTTGGAACACCCATTCTGTCAAACTGACGTGCTGTCCAACGAATGGTGAGCGAAACAGAAACTCATCGCCCCAGCAATATGGAAGCACTCTGGAAATATTAAGTAAAACCAATGCCACTATGATATAATGAGATTTTTTTTTCTTAAAAGTGATGTTGTAGTTTAACGATATTGGCATGGTTTATTAATGGCCTAAGCTTCCTTTGAATTGGGAAGATGAAGTATCTTGTTTCCAGTTGTTCCTTGTGACACACAAAGACTTTAGAACACCTGCTGATATTTAAATAAACCCGAGGATGTAGACGTTGACAGTAAATGGTCACATGAGACTCAAAAGAGAGAAAGGACTCTATGTTGCTTAATAGTGGTCCTATCTTTCCATTAACAATATTTGGCTTTCTAAAATCACACGCATTCCACAGCACTATATGCCATTGCTGGGTCCAAGTGTTACCAGCATTGATTCTGTTGGTGACATGACTCGTGTTTACAGAATCTTAGAATATTTTCTTGACCACACGGTTTAAGGACTTTATGTGAGAGACAGTCTAGCCTCCCATATACACTTGTTAAGGGGGTAAGAATCCCGGCTCTGCTCCTTTGAATTTGGTGATTTCATTTCAGAGACTGTATATTTCTATCAATATAATGGGGGGTAAAAGTAATAACACCTAGCTCCAAGGAAGTAAATGAGACCTAGCGCATATTCAATATTCAATAAACAGCAGAAATTGCTATAAATCAGAGCGTCACCATCTCACATAGACAAACATTGTTATACCCAGGTAATGCTTGTACTGCAAACTTTCCTTCCCTCTGTTTCTCCATCATCCCAGTAGTTGCACATGTCTTAAGTAACCTACATGATATGGAAATGTCAGAGATCAGTCTGACTTTCAAAACCGTTGGAGTATTTACTGGCCCCATGATGACAAGAACCTGGAATAGGCAAAGTGTCAAGCACATTCAAGGAGCCAGTTTGGGGGGTGGGGTGGGGTGGGGAATCCTGTCATCGAAGCCCTGTATCTATCACTGCAACAAGTCACCATATCTATTTACATGGCACTCTCATTCTACTCGTGGTCAGTGTTTCCAGAATGTGGGTGTTACACGTATTATCATTTTAGTGACAGGTCTATTCTATGACTCTTTTTTTTTTCTTTCTTTCTTTTTTTTTTAACTTATTTTTTAAATTTATTGGGGTGACAATTGTTAGTAAAATGACATAGATTTCAGGTGTACAATTCTGTATTACATCATCTGTAAATCCCATTGTGTGTGTGTGTGTGTGTATGATTCTTTGATTATATTTTTTCCACCTCTGCTATGTTCAGTTAAAACTTCAGCCTTTTTCTTTTTAACCAGATTTTTTTCCTTTGAAATTAAACATCTTTATCTTACTAACACCCTTCTTTATTCATTCTTCTCTACCCAGCCCTAAATAATTACCCTATAAATCAGCACTCAAAAAAAAATGTATATGTATAAAAAATATATATAGCAAACATGGTTTATTTAGGAATATACAGTCTCGGTAAAAAAGGAAAATTCAGTATACCAGTACTTTATGCTTATTTCTAGCACGTGGTGCTCAATAGAACTTTGGCAAGTTAATAAGTGAATTTGAGAATGTGTACAAAGTAATATGGCAAGTATAAAGCTGTTCTGTCACACATAGAATATGTACTTTTGTGTCTGCCTAGGAGTAGAGTGATCATGGTTGAGGGGTAGTCTGGGAAGGTTTCCTGGAAAAATGGCAAATAAGTCACCTTCAGAAGCTAAAAAGAGAGTTTAGGATGATAAATGTCACGCAAAGTAACTGCTACCTGCTGTTTTATTCTACACTTATATCCCATAAACAATATGTTTTCAGTAATCCATTGTATCCTTTGCTGAAACAGTGCTTCATGGAATTAAACATACATATCCTTCACTGAAATGCCCTTGGAAAAGTTGAGATTATACTAGGCCTTTTTTGTGTGTGAATCTAATGCTTTTTTTCATCAAAGAAAAGTCAAACTAATTAAACTATGTAGAACAGCATACCTGAAAATGACCTCTTAGAGTCGGCTGATGTCTTTAGGTAATTCTCTCAACTAAATGTATGCATGTTGTACAATGAGGGCACCAGGAGGTCAGTGGCCTTTCCCTCTGTGCCTTATTCACACTCTTCCACCTGTTTTTCAACATGTGAAGGACAAAGGAATGTCATCAAATGTCTTACTCAGCTCCTAGTACAAGAACTTTCAACACATGTTTAATAGTATTCCAGGGTGTTTCCAGTTATCGCAAGAGCCCAACATAACCGGAAATGATTCCGTAAACATAGTTTGTTTGCATTGTTCTTAATGATAAGTATTTTTTTACATAAAACGAATAACTGTTTTTACGTTGACTATGTTATTTGAGCATATCATTCATTATATCATACAAATCTTTATAAAGATCTGCCACAAAAAAAAAAAACAACAGCAAAAAAAAAAAACACTTCTCATGACAGTACTGGAATGGAGGATTAAAGAACAACTGCTTTTTTTCTTTTTCATACATTATTAGTTGTATGTCTGATAGTATTTTTTTGTTTCTGTTGGTTGATAGGCAAATCAGAGCTAAAACTTTTACTACCCTCCACCAAAATCTATTGGTATTTGTGGTATGTATTTTGTGTACTAACCTTATCTCTGTTTTCTTCCTATTTTCCAACTTAGTCACAACCCAAAAAAGCATCATCATTTTTAAAATTTTGCTATTTAACATAAAGCTCTATAGGAAGCTTCAGTTGTTTTTTATCATACAGTTACAAAATATGGTTTAAAATATAATAATAATTAAAGAAAATGCAATAAATCTATTTATTGATTACATCAGAGAGAGAGAGATTTTAAGATAAATTTGAATAGAATATGATAAATTATGAATCTCTCTTCCCCAAAATTAAAAGATTCAAGCTAGTATATTATTTATGATGTAAAAGAATTGGAAATAGTCTAAACGTTTATCAGTAAGCAGTTAAATAAATTAATGTATTAATGTGATAAAATAACATATGACAATTAAAATAATGATATAGAACAATATTTTAAAATATGGAACAGTATTTATAGTATACTGTAAAATTTTAAATGACAGGTTACAATGTAGTCTATCCAAGACTGTTCTTATTACGTACAGAAATAGATTTTCACGTGCACACATAACAGACACACACTAAAGAGTAGAACTATCTGAAATAAAATTAAGAGTATTTTCAAACAATGACGTTACAGATGAGGTTTCTATTTCTTTCATTTTGTAACTTTTAGTTTGCATTCTCTAAATTGTCTACAATGGACATATGTTACATTTCTAATCAGGGAAAAGTATTTATTTTAAAAAAGCAGAAATAAAACATTTATTGTTATCACATACAACAGATAAGTCCTGGCTCTCAAAATAAGTAATAAAAGAGGCACCTATATATTCAATGCAGGGCCTTTTTCACTTCAATGATAGTGGTATAGTGTCTGGAGATTTTAGGTAAAAAATAGGTAATAAGCAGAGTCTATATGCAGAGTGATTGTTTTCTGTCCTCTGTGTTCCCAGAGCAGTTTGTGTTTCTGTTATAACCTTCACCACCTTGAAGACCACTTATTTGTTTATCAGTCATTGGTTCCACCCTCAACCACCCCATTCTCCTGCATCTCATTTGAGGGAAAATGTGCATCATTTTCTTAGGCATTCAATAAATATTTGTGAATGAGTGAGTGAATGAGTGAGTGTGTGTGTGAGTGACTGAATGAAAAGAATAGAATAAACCTTACTGCCAATCAGAGCAGAAGAACAGCATACAAGACACTTTCTCTCCCAGCCAATTTTCCTGGCTGACTTGGTCTGTATAATTGCTTCACGTCTGTATTTTCTTCACCTATCGAGCTTCAGCCTAAATGTTGAATATTGTATTTTCCCTCAAAGAATGTCAATAAAGATTTTATTTTTATTTTTTTCAATTACTGTCATAGGAAATGTTTCCCTTTAGGAAAACCAAAATTTAATAACTTTTCTTCGGCAATCTTGATGATCTCTTTATTCTCACCATGATAACTGTCGTCAATCAGTAGTCAGTTGGAAGTCAGGCTGAACATAAAGTGATTAAAAGAAAACCAAAACACAAATGCACCCTCTTGAAAACCTAATCACATTACGAAGCTCTAAGCATGAGTTATGAGGTAACTGTGGCTGGCTAGGTTTTGATGAAGCACCTATAATTTCATATCAGCTGCCACAGGATGGTTTCCTGTAGCCTTCCTGATTTCTCTCTAACTTTAAAATATGATTTACCCTGTTATCATCTATTTATACACTCGTCGAGGTCTACCTAGGAAAAAGATACTCTTAATAATATGTTAAACTGTATTGCTATAAGATACTTATTTTTCCACATTCACATGGTGAAATTCAAGTGATAAAAATAAAATAGGTAATTCATTAGATTCCAAAGGTCTGGCTGTTAAAATAAAAGCATTTTGTCAATTCAGGAATCCTGGCATGAATTCATATGTTATCAACAAATACTATAGATGTATGTCTTTTAAAAACATGAACATTGTTTTTAGTCAGTTTAGCTGAGGAGTAATTAGACTTTTTTTAAAAGTTAAGAGGGTATGTGATCATGATGAATTTTAATATATTCATAATTCAGCCCTTAACCAGTTTTCTCTATGGGTGCTGAAAGCAAGTTTTTATTTTAGAAAGGGTAATTTAGAAACTAATTAGGCTGTTTTCCTGAAATGTGTTGTTAGAAGTTGGTACTCTCTGACATTATAGGCAGTTTAGACTTTTATTCTGGATCAATATTCTGCAGAACGAATTTGTTTATGTTGATGAAGAATCTAAAGTGTAGTCTCCATCTCCACATGTAGAAAAAGGAAAACCAGACCTTTTTCCAGTGGTCACCTGGGATAGGCTAGAATCTCTTCTAGAATGATTAGCAATTACTTAGGCTATATCATGGTAGCAGCTCTTTTGTTCGTCGGTGTTTTTCATTGGCCAAAATTTTCTGTACTTTTAAATGAACACAGATTTCAAAAACACCTGGTTAAATATCAGGGTCTGTCTCTGCATTGCCTTGGTCTTTTTCTTGTCATTCTTTAAGACACAGGCTTTGGAGAAAGTATCCTCAGGCTGTAGCGACTTTTTCTTTCATGCTCCCCATAGACTTTGCAGTCTAATTATTTAATTAATCACTCCATTCCTTTCAAACAATGTTGAACCTATTCTATGCTGGGTACAATATTTGGCACTGGGGATGGTGATAAAGCAAGAAATGTTCCCTGCCTTTGTACTGCTTACAGATTTATAGAGAAAACAAGCACCAACAGGGGCTGTAAGAAAAAATATATGGGGACCCTGATAGGTTCAAGTAAAACTCCCTGAGAAAATAACAATAGGGGTCAATCTGAAGAATAAGCAGGAAATTGGCAAAAGAGTTGGGGAAGAGGTTTCCAGACAAAGATGAATTATAATCAGATTTAGGGCCAATGAGGGAGTGGTGCTTTCAAGAACCAAAAGTCATGGCAAGAGAGAGACGGGTAAAAATGAAGTGGGGGGACCAAGAGAGTAAGAAATCAGAAAGGCCTCTAAGTTATAGTTACGATGTTATGCTAAGAACAGAGAAGTATATGAGCACATATTTATGCATAGTGACATGAGGAGAGCCACAGTTTAGAAAGCCCAAGGTGTGGCAAGCAAGAGCACAGGCAGGTGGTAGTTAAGAAGCTGTAGGACCTTACAACATCATGAGGCGGGTAGCCCAGACTAGCATGAGGGCGTGGAGACGCAAAGTACTGGCCAGCTGCCAGCAATGCTTAGGAGGCTGAAATGGCAAGCTATTGAGATCAAAGCCTGTGTCTAACATACACTTTTTTCATTCCGAATTACAACGACTTATTTTGCTTTATCCCTTATAAAACTATGAGTTGTTTACGGGCATTAAAAAAAAAAAAAGTAGAACCTAACTCACTGCTTGACACATTTTCAAGTGCTTAGTGCACATTAAGAAATAAACCTCAATTGCGTCTATGTTCTAAACTGTATTTACATGATGTTGTTGTTATATTGGTGCCTCTAGGAAATAGTTTCACTAAATTGTAACCAAAAAAACGTTGTGATTTAGGTTTGTAATGCTTTTTCAAATTTAATTTTCTATTTTTCCATGTTAAAACAATAATAAGGTTAAACTTCAAATCAAGAATTTTTACTCTATTATTAGATATGCTTAGGAATTGTTGGGTAAGCTCCCTAAACTCATAGCGCAAATCACACTTCCAATAGTAGTTTTTGAATTATTTTAGAACTTTTCTAGCATTTGCGCGCACACACACACACACACGCACGCACACACAGACATACATAGGCACACACAGTTTTTCTTCTTTTTTAATAAAAAGATGATTGTGCACTACATATAGTTCTGCAACTTTCTTTCTTCTGATAGCATGTTATAGATATTTTCCATTGAGAAAATATACCTAGCTCATTTCCTTTATCAGTTGCAGCTTTTTCCAGAGATGGAAGCACAATAATTTTAACATTCTCCTAGTAATGGATATCTAAGTTATATCTATTTTATCCAGTGTTATAAATAATGCTAAAATGGATCTTAGTACATATATTTAATTTCTGTAGGACACATGCCTAGAATTAGACTTACTGGATTAAATATATATATATATATATATATATATATATATATATATATATATGTTTATATTCTAACTATGTATGTGATATATACATATATTTATATTCAATTTGTGTATATCTACACATACATATGTATATATATATATGCACACACATGTATAATGCATATATACAAACTACATGCATTGTGTGTGTGGATATATATATATATATTCAAACAACCCTTCAAAAGTTTGTAGCAGTTTATTCTATCACCAGTATAAGAGTACCCAATTTTCCATATCCTCATCAAAACTGGTCAAGATGAAGGAGAAACATTTTCAACTCTTCCAGTTTTGTCTTATGTCTAGGTGATTTCCTAGACTTAATTTCCAAATCACATATTCACTCTTTAGCTATATCCTTCCTGCCATTCCAGAATTCAAACCTTCTCTTAGGGGTGTGTGTGTGTGTGTGTGTGTGTGCAGTTTGTGGTGAGAGACAAAGAACACACACACACAGAGTGCTTTTTCACAGAAACCTGTTGTTATGGATGCAATATCCTGCTGCTCTGTGGCTAATAATTAAAAACAATTTAGAAAAATCGTTCCTGTTGGAGTCTGGCAAAAGCTTTCCTTTGAGATAGGCGTGTGTCTTCCTTCATAATGTCAGCGTTCCTTGTAGTGCTTCTTCATCGCCCGTTCGTATTTACATAGACAGGTCATGAGGAATCAGTACAAAAGGCGAAGGTGGCTGTCACTGGCAGCTTTGTGATTCTGTTTCACTGGGAGACCTCTCTCTACAATGAGAGTGTTAATCCCAGCACTCAGTGGCTGAGAGATGAGCTATGCCTGCAGAGATAGCCCTTTCGGCAGGGTACATGCAGAGCTGCCAGGCAGGGTCGGGAGCCCGGGCATAACACCCAGACTCACGATGTTAGGCACTGGATAAAATGTAATCTGACTCTTTGTTCGTAGCTTCCTTTAGAGAGAATAATTTTACTACAGTTTCCCCTTCATAGTTTTATTAGCAGGGAGTCAAATAACAAAGAGGAAAGAAAATAATACCTTCTTTTTCCCAAATGAAACCTTAAGAAAATGATATATACACACATATACATATATATATATATATATATGTATATGTGTGTATATATATGTATATGTGTATGTGTATGTGTATATATATATATATATATATATATATATATATATATATATTCTGAAGATACTACTGCTATTGAAACACATAGCCTTTTTTTCAATGTGTTGGATGCTGGTTAACGTTGTTTCCTATACTAATTAATAATAATAACAGCAAATATACCTTTTTAATAGTAGTTGTCATAATCTATAGTTATTGTATATATTTGTTTGGCTGAATATTACTTACCTGTCTCCTTATGTAGCTCTGTGACGTAAGGCAGGACGATGTCTCCCTTTCTCGTTGAGCATCAGAGACAGGAATGGCAAGAAAATAGACGTGCCCTCAGCTGCTGTTTTTATGTCACTTTCTTCTAGTTACTCAAAGGCAAGATAGCTCCCCCGATGTCATCTAACTTTCTGGTTTCACAAATACTACTAACCTCTTAAGGAGGAGATCATAGTTCATGTGAAATAGAATAACGTCCATTATGTTTGTCATTATAATCGAGCGTGGGCTGTTGTTGTTACATAAACATCTGGTAGACTGTAATGGAGTCCCAAAAGCTGCTGACAATTGGGTTTATGGGAGGGAATAAACACAGGCAACACTAGAAATAACGTTGTCATGTTCTCCATGTCCCAAATAGAATGGTTTCCTGCTATAGTGAAAACCGTATTTGTCAGACATGAAATGTACGTTCCTATGAAAGGAGGGCACCTGACATTATAATGAAACTCACCAAAGCACGTAAAGAGATTTGAAAGAAAACGAAATGTTCCAAAGTATAGAAATAATGGATGGAATTATAATAATGCTAATTTTAATAACAATCGATGTATGAACGGCCTGCCAGCTTCTCTCTCTACCACACTGTACTCTTATGTATGATGATTTTAATGAAATTGGAAGTATTTTTAAATTAAAAATGCATGTAGTACTTGGATAAAAGAAATGCATCTTCGGTGGCCGGGTGGTCATTGTGCTTGACTGTGGCTTCTCAAGCTTTTGAAAAGGACAAATCTCACATTCTGTGTGGATATGGCAGTGGGACAAACCAGAGGGTCTACTCCCACAGCTGGGAAGGGAGCCACCTGTGCCAGCTCATCTTCCGTGGTCATAATTCAGTAATAGGGTCCTGACCAACACTCAGATTTATTTTGATGAGGAAAAGCATAAAATGCACACCCAAGCCTCTCTGATGTGGTCTTTCACACCTACTGGATTCTTCTCCATGAGCCAGATGGCCTCAGCCTTGGCTACCTGTCGCAATTGGTGGGTGGTCTTTTCAAATGATGTGCCTGGCTCTTGGTTCTCATGCGGGTAAGCACCAGACTAGCCTTTCTCTAGGCATTGGCACCGAGCAGGAGTCTTTTGCATTCTGGAAGCTTCCAGTTCATTCCCTGTATGCCTCCAAAATGTACCACTCCAAAATGTAATAAAAAATGTACCACTCAGTGTCAGCCTCCTCAGGAGTGAGGGCACACGCTGACATATCATTCGTGCTGCAAATAACTAAGTCAGCCGGGAGAATGCATCTGTAACAAATGAAGAAATCATGTACCCTTAGACATAGCTTGGGTAATGTTTAAGGAAAGATTCCTGAACACATTGTCCATTACTCTGCGCTTGGTGAGAAGGTGCAGAGTAAAGGTGAGAAGCAATGGAAGAATTTAGTAAAATACTTTAGTATAAGAATAAGACATGCTATACACTATTGTAAGGATATTATTTCCTTCCGTCACCAGAAGTCCTTTATCCATTAATAATTAATTAGTAGTAGTTGTTGTAACTGTCATAACAAGGATACCCATTGTTACTGAGCACCTACTATACTGAACCAACCTCAGATACATTATCTCAGTTCATTCATGAAAGTTCTCTTAATGAATATACAGGTTCTGTCAACATCACCATGTTACAGACGAGAGAAACTGTGGCATGGAGACCTAAACCCGTTAGCCTGAGGATAACATGGCTTATAAGTGGAGAGGCCAAAATGGAACCCAAATGAGATCTTAGGAAATCTAGGTCATCAGCTCTCAACCCATACCCAGCGCTGTCTTGGTGGTTCCCGTCCTAGGTTCACGTTTTAGAACCAGACTCTGAGAACCTCATACGGAATTGTTCATCACCAGTAGTTAAGCTTTCCTTCTCGTTACTGTCAAAATGTGCCGCTTCAGAAACCAACTTGAAAAGAGAATTGCGGAATGTTTGGGCTGTTGAGTATAAATTATGTTGTTGAAAAGTGACTCAAATGTGGCTTAATGAAAAAAATGAAACCATCTGTGAAGATTAGAAGTTATCTCTTCTTTTTATTTCCACATACCCCGTATCTGCCATGCCAAAGTAAACTCTAGCCTCTGCTTTCATTCCCCAAGTACATGTAATTCTGGGTAGTAATGTTCCATCTTGAAACAAACAAGCAATCAGGCAAGCAATATTCTCTCTCCCTCCTTTTCCCCTTTCTCCTTAATTTATTTCTTGCTAGGGACTCCCTGAGATGATCCTTTGAATACTATTGGGAGGAAACGCATTTTCAGTACCTCAGTGGTTGGTATTGCCAGTGCATTGCTCCATCACTAATTCTTTTGCAGAGAATTTTCACTTCTACCTCACACTTATAAATGTCTACCCAGTCCCAGTGCTTGCAAAAGTACTGTGAAAACATAAAAGCATTTTTAAATCAAAATCTTAATAATGGTTTAATTCGAAGTATCATCAAGAGAACTTTCTCATTGAGGCAATTTATAGAGGGAGATAATCCATAATGATACATAATAATAAGTGATAAAAAAAATTACCTGTGTCCCTATTGCTACCTACAGGGGACACTTACCATGCCAAAAATGGTTAAAAGGTATAAAGGTGGTAGAACACAAAGGTTGTATAATAGCCCCCGTAAGGTGTTTCAATAGAGTGTAATGGTTGGTTACTAGCCTGTAGAATCAGACAAGTATCAGTTTGTGGAATGAGATACCTGAGTTTAAGTCCAGCATGGCCACCAGCACTATGTTACCTTGAGCAAGTCACACTTACCATCTTCTAGCTTGAATTTCTTCACCTGTAAAATGAGAGTAGTAAATGTGTGCTCACATATGATTGATGTAACGGTTAAATAAAATACTGCATGAAAGCTCTTAGAATAAAGCCTGACACAGAATAAGACTTGGAATTTATTGATCACTTACTATTATTTGCTCAAATCCATTTCCCTATCCTATGGCAAAGGACCTCTTTGTAAGGACACTTTGAGTACATGCATGGGAGAAGGGTAGGCCAGCTCCTAGTTCAATGCTTACGCAATGCAGTTTCATGCTTTCATGACCAAAAAGACAGTTTTATGTAGAGACTATGACTTTTCTTATCCTGACTGTTTTAGATTAGAGATACAAAAGTCTGCTTTCTTGGGTGAATAATGATGTATGTCTTCATGACTTAAGTGTTTAAAGGAGCTGTAGCACATTTGTTAAGATTTATTTCCTCTCCAGCATCTATTCCACAGCCCAAATGTTGCTGTGTGTTAGGCAGAGGACCTGTTTTCTCTAGGTAGTGGCTGCACAGCAGTCACTTTGATTGAGTGAGGGCTTTAAAAATGGAAACATGTTTACAGAGCAGAAAGGCAGGTAGGTCTCAGCATAAGTGGGGCCTGATGAGTTTCTATGGTAACCTCCTTCAGTATCACAAGGGTCATTCTCATGGAATGAGATGACATTCAGAGATGTGTACCGGAATTTTCTTGATGGTCAGCCTAACTATTGGGGTTAAGAAAAAAATAGGATTAGTATACCACTGTACCACTGTAGCTTTGCTAGGATGCTGGAGCCATTAAAGGAATTGATACCTTAGATATTCAAAAATACAGAACATCATGAAGTAACGCTTCTGACATCTTGGTACATGGAAGATCCCTCAGCTTAAGAGCCCCACTTCTCATTTGCTAGCTAAACTCTTGTTGAAATCTTGGGGCGGGGGGAGACAAAGTCAAAATTCGGAGCAGGCCCAGTCTCCTCACCGGTATCTTACTTATTGAAAAATCTGTTATCAAATTTCTTAAAACACATTGCCAGACATGTGTAGTTACACAAGAAAAGATCTCTAGAACATGGGGGCGGTTTTATCTCTGCTTTAATTTTATCATGTGGCATTTTGCTTCTGAGCGTTAATGATGTGTTCTCTGGAAACCTCAGGAAATTGATTCAGGCTGTATGTACGATGGAGTGACAAGAAACAAAGTTTGATTTCTTTAAGCCAATCATGTTAAATCAAATGGCACTCATGGATCACTTGATTTATTTACATATTTAGAGCATATATACTTATATAACCTATGTATTTGTTCAGTATGATTGTCAGCACATTTTTAAAAAATTATTCGTATGCAAAGAGGTTAAGAAGAACACTGTTTTCCAAAGAAGAAAAAGGATTTAATTTTTATCATAAAGTGTGGGAGGGTGAAATGAAAGCATTGGCGAAGGAGTCCATTTATCACCCAACTTATTTGTCATGGAAAAACTTTCCACATACCTAGTGTTTTCACGTTGTTCCATGATTAATTGATTGATGTGTGATTTTGTTCCCTTACTGTGCTAGCATTGAGGTCAAGAGTTCACACGTTTCAGTTAAGATATTTTAAGAGAAATTCTAAATTATCAAGGTTCTCTGAGTGTAAGTCTTAAAAAAAAAAAAAAAAAAAAAAAAAGAATTAAGCCACTTTATCCATCCGGTTATGTACTATTTATAGTAGCAGAATTTGGTGTGAAAAAAACGTGAGAATTTTCCTTCTTTTCCTCTTCCTTTCTCTCCCTTCCCTTTTTCTTTCCAATGGTACATTTTTTTTATTTTTTTATTTTTGCATGTGTGAGAAAGCATTAGGACAAACAAATAAGCCAAGAAAAAAACACTTGGATTATCTACAGTCTTACCATTTAGCAAGAATCACTATTGACACTGTGGGAAATATGCTTCCAGGGTTTCCTCTGCAATTATATATAATAAAAAATTAAAACAGTAATAATAATATTTATGTAACACTCTGTGCCAGGCACTTTTTAAAATGCTCTACACGATCCTCCAAAGAACCTCATGAATGAGGTTCACTATTATTATTATCCCTGATGTATGGTGAAACTGGGGTACACACAGGTCAAGTGACTTCAGCAAGGTTTTAAAAGTAGTGAGAGTGAGTGGTAGAGCCAGGATTTTCTCTCAGGCAGCCTGGCTCAAGATTACTGCTCCTAAGTATTTACTCTGTCATATGGCCTCTCAGTGTATTTTGAAAGAAAAATAGCATCGTCTTTTACTTATTGTTTTATATTTTTTTCACGTAATATATTGTGAACTTTCCCCAAAGTTGCTCTGGCATCATTTTTCATGATTCTCCTATGACTCCATCTAAAAGAGTGTGGACTGATGTATTTAAATGACCCCCTATTGTTGGGCATGGCTTCTGTATCACATCACAGAAGGTGCAATCTGTGAAATGCAGAAATTGAGGCATTTCTGTCTCGGTCTTCGAAACACTAGCATTCCAACTCACTCATGTACCAACTTTGTTTGGAAAACAAAACAGATTGCATGTTGCAAGACAGGGCTGCTGGCAAACTACTCCATCGTGTCAGATTTATACAAACCCATCTCCTGTGTATTGCACCATGTCCTAGAAAACTGAAAACCATGAAAACAAGTGCTCATATTTTAAGGAACTCAATGACAGCTGATAAAATATTGCATTTTCTGTAGCAGTTTTTACATAAAGCTTCCATCTTAAAGAAATGGATTTGATGGGACTAGGTGGTAATTTTTTAACACAAGCAGTGACAAAATAAACACCATCTGTTACTAGTGACTTATTCCACAGCATTCTCATGCTGGGTGGTTTTATTTCACTTTTTTCAGAAATAGTTAATGACACATCTGGTAGTCAGCGAAGGTATACTTCGAGTGATTAAATGTGGTCATAAGTTTACGCAAAATGCGAAATGAATTTTTTTCCCCCTTTGTATTATAACCAATAGGACATGTCTGAATCCCTGGCTCATTACTCATTTTAAACTTTGTGCACAATTATCTGTTTGGTCGTAGTTGAACTTTTGCAACAATGTTGTGTTATTTTGTGTCTTCTGAGAAGCAGGTACTAAGGCAGGATTAAATAAGCAGGAGATTTGCGGGGTGAGCGGGAACCTGTGAACAAAGAAGGAGAGATGCAGGAGAAAGTTGGAAGAGCCTTCAGATGGCAATGTGAGTCTGACACCAGTGACAGGAGAGTGGGAAGGAAGGAGGATTAGGTTAAAAAGTCCCAGACTGCAACACATTCTAAAAAAAAAATGTCAGCCAGCATAATGGAGCGTCTAGGAGCCAAAGTTGCCCATAAGAGTTTTCCCACATCCCACAGAAATCGGCATAAATTAGTTTATCCACTGTTCTTGCTCACTGGCTAGGAGCCTCCTCAGGGAAGCCTGACCTCAGCACAGATACAGTGCTGGATCTGAAGGAGACAGCAGGTATGGTTCTCCGTCACCTCTGTCCCCACGGCAGGAGATCTGAGGGGTGCATTTTTGCAGTCATGACACATGGGTAACAGGCAATGACAAAGAGTGAGATGAGAGGCCCGCTGCATTTATTTATCTCAATATGTCTTTTTTTTTTAAAGAAAGTACAGTATTTTAAATGCTCTTTCCTCCCCTCATTTCTCCATTGGCCTCCAGCAGAGGGTTAGCATAGTTGGAGAGGTGGGTCCTGGTTTGATTAAATTCTATCAGCGGAGGGAAAAGGAGGGTGCTTAACACAGTTCCTACCTCTTCATCTGCTCTTAAAAATCTCTCAGGGGCTCTTCTGCTGCTACTAATTCTGCTTTTGGTGCAGTGTTCCTGGGGTGCGCCATAATTCTTGGCCCACGCGCCTGGACACCCTACCTCCTATTTGAATAGAAAACTCATCTGGGAATGGGAAAGGTGGGATTTAGGAAAGAACACATGCTTTCCAGTCATTCAAAACCCAAAACATATTTTGAGACAGAAGGAAAAAAGCCACAAATGCTGCATTCTAGAATCACCTCGTCCGTGCCAGACCTTTATATTGTCACCTTCCTTAATGTTCACAACTTTCTGAGATAAGTAGAGTTATCTCTTTGTTTGTGCTGTTGGTTTTGTTTCTCTGTTTTCAACAGAAGTAGCAACTGAAGGTCAGAAAGGTCTGGTGACTTTTCTTTGGCTCCTTTCTAGAAGGAACAGATGACAGGTTCATACCTGTTGGTTCTCTTAGTCCTCTGACTGAGGAAATACTCTCTCTGCAGCTTGACTCATAGGAAAACGAAGAGCTAAAACAAATAGGAACTATTCCTTCTAGTTCTTCTGGGAATGTTCAAGAGAAGGAGATAGATGACACCACACAGGCAAGTTAAGGCCCTTATGTCACCCAGCGAATATCAGCTGAAAGGCAGTCATGTGTGAATGATCATGGAGCTAAGTATATAGACCAAGAGTTCTCTGTTATCTCCCATATCTCCAGTCCTGTTGCGCTACCCCAACCCCCACCACATTTAATCCTTTGCAACATTTTATCCAATGGCCTTTTAGAAAGAGCAATTAAACAGCACTTGGTTCAAACCCCCATCAGGGCAGATATGCAGATGCTCCTGTGGATGGAAGAGCAGGGGGTTCTCCCGATGGGGGGAGCAGTGCCACAGGCAGAGGAAAAGCAAATCAGGGGAAGAGAGGCTGAGGGCATCCCAGCCCTGCTGTCCAAGCAGTTGTCCCTGAGACGTTGTCCTTGCCGCAGGTTTGTGATAAGCAATGACTTATTTGTCCTAACGTCTGCCTACTGGGCATCTGAAATCTGAAACTGTGTTTACTGTCTCTGCTATTTTTCTGGCACCACTTGGGAGTGAGTGATACCTCGTTCTGTACCCTCTTTCTTTCTACCCACCATCTGCTTCCTCGATTCATCGCTTAGTAGCACACGCCCTCTTCCTTCCCGCTCCATGGCTTTGTAATGCCACTACCTGAAATCATTTTGTTTATGCCTATTTCTGCTTCCTAGGGCTGTTCTTCCCTCACTAGCTTGTAAACTCCATCTGACGAACCTTATCTGCTCCATTCACAGCTTGTTCTCAGGGTCTAGAACAGTGCTTGGCACATAATATTAGGTCAATAAATATTTATTGAAGAGTCGAGTGAGTTGGCCCCAGGCAGTTGCCCCCATTCACTCTAGCTTAGTGAATTAGTTCTCAATTCTGGCTGTGCAGTACCGTCCCCTGGGGCTTTGTTGTAAACACAGTTTCCAGATCATCACCCCTACGTAGTCTCATTCAGCTTGTCTTGGGTGAAGCTTAGGAATCTGTATTTTTAATTAGCATTTCAGGTACTGACACAGCCAGGGCCTGGACTGATAGGTGGGAATTACTCCCATGGGGAACGTTACTGAAGGCAGAGTTTCATTGTCAAGATCACCTAAACCACACTTCATACATTGCAAGCAATTAATTATGTAGCCATGATTTTTTTTAAATATATACCTCAGAGGCTTACCAGTCTGTGTATGTGCTTCTGGCGTAAACAACTGTATTTATTCACACCCTGTTTGCAATGAGAACCAGCTGTCCAGTCAGGTGCCTCCTCCTCAGGCAAAAGACAGATTGATTAAGTTAGCAAATAAAATAGTGAACCGCTGAGAGGTTGCCCAAATGGCCTTTGGGCTTTCGTCTAGGACGACATCAATACACCAGCATCGTGGCAGATGGACTATCGTGTCACATATGCACTTGTGCTGGGAACGAGGCCACGGTGCGTTCTTCCATTGGTCCCTTGAAGGGCTGCCTGGTTGGCTTGCATGTATCCAGTTGGCAGAATGAAGTAGAAATTGAGAGCCCAAGCTTTAGAGTCAGACGGCCGTGGGTCTGAATTACAGAATGGCCGCTGATTACATTGTGATATGGGCATTTTGCATCGCCTCTGCGAGCCTTAGACCTTTCATCTGTAATTAGAGATAGCATTGTCTAACTCATGACCTATCCATACAGCGTCCCTGGCATTTGTATATATGGTGCTCAATAAATGAAAATATCATGACCTCTGGGAAGATTGCCTCATACCATTTCATTGCCAGAAATTACCCTGCCAAGTTTTCAAAGTCTAAGAAATCTTGTCCCCACTGGCCAAGAGAGAGACCAGCGGAAGGTGTTAGGGTGTAGAAAAAGTGAGAATAATAGAACTCCATTTTTAAAAAACAAACAAACAAACCTCTTCCAAATTTCATTTGGAATTCACTTTATGAAGTTATAATAAATGAGTTTTTAAATAGTTACATAGTTGTCCTGAAAGATGAATTGGGCTCCCAGAAGAATGTTTGGCTTGATTCAAACGATGGAAAAATTAGTCTCCTAAGGAATAGTAGCAAGGTGTAAACTGAGGAGTCATTCCTGGAGAGCTAGGTAACTGTCATATACCAATAACTGAGGCTCTTCCCCTCACTGTCATCTGCCGTTTAAAAATTTCTAGGCAAAAAAAAAGAAAAAGAAATGGATGAATGAAAGGGTTATGAAGCCCGCTTCAGACTGAAGAGACCTGGGGTTGATGGTGGGAGAAATTCAGCTTGGATGATTTCATACCCAGCAGCAAATCCAATGTGCAGACAGGTTTTAAAGCTGAGTTTGATTTAGATCTCAAAGTGGACTGACAGGTACGCCTATGTCTGCAAGCCAGTAGCGGTGCTAGGACCTCCATATGTGAAGGCCAGCTCCCTATGGGAATATCCCTTAATGGGTGTTCCAGTTCCCCAGAGATTTAGCTTAAGGCTGGAACTCCAGGGGCCCAGCACAATCAGTCCTATTAACTTTTAAAAATAACTGAAACAATGGAAGCAGAACAGACTAATTGGTTGAATGAACTTTTTACAATTTCATTTATGTATATATTTAGACAGGCCCCATAAACCTCAAGTTGAGGTTTCAGTAGTATGAGAGATCTATAAAAATCATCAGCCCCTTAAATGACATGTCCCTAGGGTCCCCGCGGCTCGCCCCACCTCCTCAACATTTGCCCAACTGAGTTTCTCATTCCAAGTGAGGCCATTTCACATCTTTTGGGCATCGGGGCAGCCGCAAGGACAGTTGGAGAGCAATGGTTCTCAGCTGTGGCTGTGTATTGGCATCACCGAGGCATCTCTACAAAACTGTGATGCTGGTTAATTGCTTGGGGGTGTGGCCTGGGACTAGGGCTTTGAAAAACTCCCCAGGTGATTTCATGCCTAGCCCCGTGTGGAACCACTGTTGGAGGGAGCAGCGTCCCTTTCTTTCCACAGGACTCCAGGTACTGAGCTATATTTTTTGTGCCTAGTTTTGACAAATTAGAGGCAAATTATGCCCTTTATTGCTTTTACCTAAGAACACGGTCTTGTTTTCACGGGAGGTGCCTTTATGGTACAGCGACTCATTCTGTCATTTCTTCGCTTTGTTTCCTTCGTGTGTTGTGCTTTAAATGAGCTTAGTGGTTGAAGTCTTGTTGGTGCCGACGCAGCTTGCTAATTATTTCTTTTCTTCTCCATACTTTTGAGAATTGGGTCCCTTCCTAATCTCCGAGTGTGCATGAATAGCTCTCATTAGTTGTGGTAAGTGAGTTAAGTGAGTTAAGTATAGAAGCTCACTGAAAGTGGACCATGTAATCACATTGTTCGTCACAATGGATTTTAATGTGTACATGAAGGGGGGAAAAAAAAAACCATCATCAGCGCAGATAAATGGCTCATTCTTACACAAGCAGCCGCAAACAGCCACCAAACTTCTGTGAATTTTCTAGTCAGGCGACATCTAAGAACCAGAAAGTCAGATATATTCTGCATATTACTGTACAATATTCATCCACTCCTGCTTTTGATATTGTCAAGTCTCAAAGGGATACCCAAGTCTCGGAAGGTTTATGTATTTATGTGTTTATTTATTTATTTTTGGACGGGAGACCCAAACCCCTGTCTTTGGCTTATTCACAGAGCAGAATTTTCCAGTCTGGGAGCCTCATATACCACAGGTCAGCACCTGATGTGGCATTAAATAACTTTGGATGGTATAAGATAGGTGGAGAAGCTCTTTCTGTTAAAACCCAGATAGTAAATATCTTAAGCTTTGCAGGCCACGCAGTCTCTCGTGCTTCTCAACTGAGCCATTTTAGCAAGAAACCAGCTGTGGATAATATGTAAGTGATAGGTGTGGCTTCAAATAAACCGTTTTTGTTTTGTTTTTTAATACTGAGATTTGAATTTCATATATTTTTTGTATGTCATGAAATATTTTTCTTTTGATTTTTTTTTTTCCTTAGGCCTTTAAAAGTGTAAAACGTATTCTTAGCTTGCCATTTGTACAGAAGTAAATTGCTGGACCAGTTTGCTGACTCCTGTTGTAAGGGAAACCTCTGTTTGATGATAGACTTTAATGCACCTCTAAAACCTATGAATCACACTTTTTAACAGAGCTAGAGTCTTCAAGCTTGTCTCTTCATTAGACAATATTTAGCTGGAATATTTAGCTGGACTATAACCACCTTGTGTTTGATCCCTTAAACTTTATTTTTAAAACGACCTTCTGTTTACTGCTAGTGAAAAGGAATTTCCATTTAGAACCGTCATTTAAAAATGAATTGATTTATAGAAAAATAATAAGATCCCATGTAATACGTGGACTGGCAATGACCACGGGACTTGTATTAAAGGGTTAGTATTTCGGAAATTGCTATCTGGCTTTGATTATCTGTGACTGTGTTCTTGGAAGGTACACCTGTGTCTCTGGGGGAGGAAAAGCTTACTATGTTTCTCACAGCTCATGATATTTAAAAACACACACCCCCCCCACCCGATTAAATACCTAAATCCCCCATCCACCTATTCACACAAGAACCAACCAAGGTATGAAATCACACTAAGATACAGTTACAACTTGAGATGACTTCTGAAATACAGACGTACCTCAGAGGTCCGGCAGGTTTGGTGCCAGACCACTGCGATGAAGTGAGTGGTAATCTTTCTGCTGGTGGGGGGCCCTGCTTTCCATGTGTAAAAGAATGCTCCATCTGTGAAGCACACTAAACCTGTAAATCTGTACCTGTAAATCGGCCTGGGCCTGTCACTGCACTGGGGAAAACAACCATCAAATTCTCTGAGGCCGCCAGCCAACCAGATTCTGCACGATTGGGTCCCTGCCCTTGTGGGGCCTCAGCGCCTGCTCATCCATCCAGCCCCTGACCTTCCTTGAGCTTCTCATCCTTGCCCGGTCCTTGCCTGCCTTAGGGCCTGAGGCAGAAGCACTGTTCCCTCTAGCTCAGAGCTTCTCACCCTGCCACCATAGACACGGGGGCCAGATAATGCTCAGTAATGAGAGGCTGACCTCTGCATCGCCGGATATTTAGCATCGTTCTGGGCTCTATCCCCTTACATGCCAGGTGCACCACCTCCCCCAGTTACAGCGAAAAGAATGTATCCAGAGGGTGCCAAGTGTCCACCCCTTGAGAAGCGCTACTCCACCTAGGACACTCTCTTCCTATTTTTGGTTTTTACTTTTTCATGTCACCATTTAGACCTTAGCAGGCATTTCACTTTATAGCCTCCTCAACTGCTACTCTTAAAAGTGGTTCCTTAGTTTATGTCTGTCCCCTAGACCCTAAGCTCCTGAAGGCATGCTAATTTGGTCCCTGCCTCATTCCCAGCACTTATCACAGTGCCTAGCACGTTGCAGTGTATCCGTAAATTTATTTTGAATGAACCAACTCATGTTTTCATCCCATAACCCTGTGTGCCTTGTACTGTGTTAGCATAAGCACCAATTCCAGATGCTGTGCTTTGGGTTACTTAACACAAAACTAAATCTTGAGAAGCTCTAAATATAATAGCCCAACAGATTATCCCTCTACGTGATTAAATTGCTGTCGTATTTAGGATACAAGCAAGTGCTCTGGTATTTGCCTTTCTGGTTGACAAGAAAATAAACCTAACTCTAAATGCCATAGAGGGAAATTTCTCCTCCTCCCGTTGTCTCCTTATGTGAGCTGATCTTCTGTCCAGATCTGATCAACGTGAACAGGCAGTCTCTGTGCAGTAATTCCTGCTACCTATAACGGCCCTCTTCTCTTGAATATACCTTTTACCATCATCCCCCTTCATGTTTGGGGTTTGGGGATGGTGTTTTTGTTTGTTTTCTTTTGTTTGCCTTTAGAGTTACCGCTCAGATCAAAGTATTGCATTTCTTTCTGTAAGTTGATGGCTTCTGATCACCGTCTTATCCCTGTCGCCCCCAAGCCCAGGCCCCCATATGCTGCGCTGTACTGTTCTGAGTCACTTGACATTTCCCAGCCAGACCATCATAGGTGCCTCTGCATCAGGCTTTGACCACACTATTCCCTGTGTTAGAGCGTTCTCACCCATCACCTTCTCCTAGACACAGTCCCTTATTCCCAAGATGGATTGGATGTCTTTCCTACCCACCTACCCAGCCCCCTGAACTTCCCAGCACCAGTGCACTTAATAAACTGAACTGCAGTGGCCTGTTCACTTGCCCCTGCACCCCCACCCCCCCCAACCCCCGTTGCCAACAACAACTCATTGCTTGGAAATGTGTAGTGGAAAGAACAGAGAAGGGCTTCTATAAATATTTTTTAAAGAAATTAAGTACTTTTAAAATGTGAAGTCCTTGAAACTGATAATTCTATTGTTAGCTAATTATAAAATGCCATCTTTGGTTAGGGGTAGTGAAAAGAAATATATATGACTATTTCAGAAGACAGTCCTAAGTACTTAAGAAGATATTTCAAAACAGAGACGGCAGGTATGTCAAATCTTTCCAGTCAAAACGGAGACAGGTGGCTAGAGGCTCAACACACTTGAATACTGTGCTGAGCGGGCTCTTGAGGTCTCATCCGAGCTCAAAAAGAATAATTTGATTGAGCATCAGCAAAATATGCTATGAACATCAAGCAGGGATAGCCACATAGATAACACCCAATGTCTAAAGAGGTAACTAAAAAGTCAGAGGAAACTCCTAACAAAAATCCCACCTGTTTTACCTAGTGTTGAGATCTGAGTATGTTGTGCTTGAAGAGACCCGTTTCAGCATCCCCGAATCGAATCGCCTTACTTTCTAGATGAGGCAGCTAAGGTTTGCAGAACCAGCATGCTGGGCAGGTCTCCACAAAGCAAAGACAACGAGAACAATGCCCAGCTGATTATCCTCCTAAGAATTCTGAACCCTGCTGAGTTCATGTGCAACACTTCTGTGTCACACCTCGCAGTTTAAGCGGCCTTGGATCTAATATGCATCCCTCTGCACGAGGATGCAAGATGCAGACCAGAAGCTGTTGTGTTTCCCCGAGAATAAGACCTAGCTGGACCATCAGCTCTAATGCATCTTTTGGAGCAAAAATTAATATAATATCTGGTTTTATTTTACTATAAGACTGGATATAATATTATATAATATAATAATATAATAATAATATAATATAGTAAATACCGGGTCTTATATTAATGTTTGCTCCAAAAGACATGTTAGAGCTGATTGTCCGGCTAAGTCTTATTTCTGGGGAAGCAGGGTAATACTAAAGCAGCAATGACTTGTTCAGTGTCAACGATGAGCCAGGCTTTTGCTAAACTCGCTGCGACGCTGTCTCTAACTCACCCACCCTGACAGTGCTGTGTGGAAGAAATGATCGTCCACGGTCTACAAATAAGGAAACAGGCTTGAAAGATTAGGGAAAATCACACAGCTAAGAATGGAGAGGGTGAGAATTGGACCCAGTCGGGCTCCAAATTCACTTCTGTAAAAGCATTAAATATGTTGGGGTTTGGGGAAATTTATATATAGCGCCTTTGAGGACATCTTGAGTTTGTCAGACTTCTTCACAGACGTGATAAATCATAGCGAGAGAATGAAGTTTACAGAGACAATTTCTCTGAAAAGACAGAAAGAGTCCTTTGCTCAGAAAATTTACAAAATCCCATTGCTCCCTTGACAGAGACAGCTAATGGAACGTGGACTATCCTACTTTCTTAAGTCTTTTAAAAGTTGGAATGTGAAACTAGAAGACATAGATGATACACGTTAAGATAAAAAAGGATAAAAAGAGCTGCCTTTCCTTGGGTATTTTATACATACTAGGGGCTGGGCCAGGTGTTTTATAAACGTAATGGCTTGAATCCCCACAACCCTTGAGCAGGCTCTGCATTCAGGTTGTGCACTGCACAAACTCCAAAGGGCGCCATTTATATAAACTAGAATGTGCACGGTGGCTTTGGGTATAGAGCAGTGTAGGCCCTGCCTGTGAGGTTCTTAATAGTATCCCACTTGTTGTTGCATATGCAGAGGTTTATCCGTTAGTTCAGGCTTCATGCAGCTAGGAAGGTGTCGAGCTGGGATTTGAACCCAGAGCCTGTGATACTCCCTGCTCTTGGTACAGCTTCCTGTCTCAGGGCCCAGCAGCAGGCTGACTAAATCAGCATAGCCATGCTTGTCTGGGTGATATGAAATCAATCTTTACAGGAAGCACAACGCCAGCCATTGATGATGTGATGCTATTAGCAGTGGATGGCTGATATCACAGTTCAGCCCATCTTGAGGGAATATGTTTTAAAAGCAAAAATAAACAGATTCCATTTGAATATGTATCGATTCTATATTCAGTACCATTATCCTGCTTCTTAGTACAGTGCATTGGAAACATAAAATCGCTGTGTTAGAAATAATACTTGGTTCAGCACCATTACACACACTTGTTCTCTACCAAAAACAAACAAACAAACAAACAAACAAAACTACTAAGTCTTTGAGGAACTCTAGAGAAAACAATATGTGAATTAATTTCAGTTTCAAATGAACAGCAGGAATCATTCAGGTAAAAATATTTGTTAAGATGGTGGAACTGCTACATTTTATTAGTGTGACCAGTAGCACTTTCTAAACAGCTGCTAGGAAATATCCCCCCAAAATGTGGCACTTCTATGGAAAATGTAGTTTTTATAGTCTAACTATGTTTTATCCCAATCCTTACATTTCCCCCCACACACTGTTGCAGGATGTGAGGGGTTTTGCATAAGTTGCAAATTCATGACTAAATGAGGCACTTTTTGACGTGGCTCAAGTTGTCTAAACATGAAGTGATGAATATTCTGAACTGGTTTGAAAGGTAGAACCATAAAATACCAGCATTACCATGGTGATTTTTTTTTATCAGTTTCATATTACTCTACATAAAATTAGCATATGGTAGCAATCACTCATTCTCTGTGTAACTTCTGAAGTTTCAGTACGAAGAAGGAAAAATAACAGATTCCTGACAGGCAGTATTTGAGACCACTGGCTTTGCAATCAGGCCAACTTTGGCTTTACTTCTGATTAACTGCTTGGGAGATCTTGGGCAAGTCACTTAAGCCTTGGTTCTTTACCCCAACTTTTATTTTAACTTCAACAATTTTTTTTTTTTTTTCTGAAAGCTATAACCTAAGCACACTTTACCCAATAGGAACCATCCCTACTAATTTGTTTAATATAAAATTTAGTACTTTTAGATGAAGTCATTCCTGGTGGGGGAAAATAAATGTCTCTGATAAAAGAATGTTCCACCCTCACCCCTCACTACAATTAGGAAGATAAAATATATTCAAACAAAAGAGTTAAATTCCAATCTGATGTGATAGATGATTGAGTACAGAAACAGCAATGATGAGAAAGGAGAGGGCAGCGAAGGCCAGAAAACTCAAGGAAAAAGAAAGCTCTGGATAAAAATTGCATAGAGTGACTTTGAATTGCAGTAACTTTGTGTGAGTAACCGGTTTTGCTTCTTGCTGATGTGTCATTCAAGTGGAAGAATCTGCCCTTTATACTTGAGTAGTTTAAACGTTTGCGTATTATCTCTGGGCTATGATTCTTGGTGTTGAAAGCTATATAATGTCTTCTAAGCTTTTCCCTGGGATGCCAAGGAATGGCACCTTGGGTGTAAGAACAGGGCCTGTGTTAGGTCTGGTTATGCGTAAGGAGATATACGCACCTGGGTGTATTGATTTACTTGGAGTCAGTTCTGTGGTATGCATTATTCACAGTGGAGTTTGAATAGTTTCAAGTTGGTAAAAATCACTGGACAGTGGAATGCGTGTGTGTGGAAATAGCATTCATTATTTCCAGACATGGCAAATAAATCTTTCCACATATAACCTTCCATTCTATTTCTCCATGCGATGGCAGAGGAAGGGAGACGACTTGAATTGGGGGACCTAGAAGGGGCCTGAGTCTCTGAATGATTGCCTGGATCAGAGGCCTTCTCCCAGCCCACCCGCCTTTGGCCTGACAACCTACGTTATCCTGCAGTGACCAAGGAATATACTTGCAGGGGGGTCCATAACCAGGGTTGTTTGCCTACATTGACTCATGCTGTATATGTCAACACTTTTATAAAAAGTAAAACACAATGGAAAGGTAGATTAGAAATCCAAGAAAGCAAAAGACATGTCTCCCTTTCCATACAAATTCTATATTTTTACATCTAAGAAGCCTCCCCCAAAAAATGCTTTCATTAAATGGACAAGTTGAACACTTCTGTCCATTATTCATACACCAGGCTGGTGCTTAGAACTGTCTGTCCAGTGCAGGCTTCCCTGAGGATGACAGTGTCAACATTTGCAGCCACCAGAACTGGACCAGAACTCTGGGGGAAGTGCCAAGGGGGAGCAGAATGGGGACACTCCCTCCACCCCTGTCACATCCATCCTTAACTGCGTCCATTTCCTGCTTTGTAGTTCTGTCTCTTCCAACTTGGGTGCATTGTGTGGCCTTCTCTCTACTCCCCAAGTAATTTGATCCTCAGCTCTCGTTTTCTCACCAGCATTTTCCTATTTAGGTTTCATAGAATGTATCTTTCCTAAGTGTAATATTTTTGTATTTATCTTATTTGAATTTGATTTCACGTAACCCCTCTAGTGCATCCAGGCCATTTTGGATTCTAAATGTGTCGTCTCTTCCCTGACAGCTGGGTATCACTGTGGATCACACATACATGCTTAACTCCGATGTCCACACACTTACAAATAGAATAGTAAAACCAGAAAGAGTGAAGGTTAGAAGAGGTGGTAGCTGCCCATGAGGCTAATCCAACCGGTACTGATTTGTTCCTGCAACAGAGCAGCTAGAACAAATAGAAAACTTACATCTCGGACCTGCCTTCGCCCTCTCTGTCACAAGATACGTTGGTCTCTGCATAGCTTCCTCATTCTCTGCTCTCTGCAGACACGCTTTCTTTGATCCACAGTTCACATGGCAGGATATGACTGCTGACATCCCTAAGTGTCACCTCCCCTCTGTTCCAGAAAGGGAGTCTGACTTCTAAGAGTGGTTTAAGAGACTAGAGTGAGGGAGAATGAGAGTGAGAGACTCCTTATGCTCCAGCGTGTGAAGTGTCCACATCTGGGCCAATAAAATCCAGCAAGGAGAGCAAAGATACGGAGTTAAAGTGAGGCTTGTGAGTAAGTGAAAGGGCATCATGCTGCATCAGTCACAAACCCCAAAAGGTCGCCCACATTGTTGAAGGCGAATTGTAAAGGGACGTAAAGAGATAGATGAGAAAAGAAACAGGAAGAAGTTAGAGATGCTAATTATAAATTCTTTGAACTTGAAATTCAAATGAACCCATGCATATATATATGTGTATACATATGTATACACACAGAGCACACTTAGTGAATGCATGCTACTTACCATGCACCCTGTCAGGGTCTGGAGTAGCCCTTGTTCTCAGATATCGTTCAATCTCATGGGAAACACAGACACATAGAGAGTGTTTTTGTGCACAGTGGCCATGGACCCCAGGGAACACTTACTAGCCCAGGAAACGGGAATGACAAGACATCTTTGCAGAGAGGAGTAGATGCCTGAGATGACTCTGAAAGGCAGAGTAGGAAGTAGCTGGTGCAGGACAGGTGAGCAGGCCATTCAAGGTAGAAGACACAACATGGATGAAGGCATGACAATGAGGAATAGCACGGTGTGTCCTGGGACAGTGAGCCCGGACTTGCTAAAGCGTAAAGAGATAAGGAGAGGAAAGCAGGAGGCGGGAACAAAGGGCAGGTGTCATAGAGCCTTGATGGCCAGGTTAATAAATCCAGACATTAACATGAGGACATTGGTGCACCATTGAAAAGTTTTAAGCAGAGAAGTGACATCATCAAACCTGTGTCTTACATAGAGACTCTGGCAGACACACTAGAAATGGATTTGAGAGGAAGACAATCTGGGAGATAAGCAGACTAGTTAAGTAACTATTGCAGTAATCTAGGAGAAAGATGATGGAGATCTAAACTTAGAGCAGAAATCACAGCATACCTACCAATTCATGAAGTCAACTAATAGCTGTTAACATTTCCTATGTGCCATGGGCTGTGCTAGGTATCGCACATGGCCCATGGTATTCAATCCCCAGAAAAGGTGTCTGATGTCACGTTACTGGATTGCAGATGGGAAAACTGAGGCTCAGAGAGAGAAATTATCTAGCCAGAGGCCTCTTGGGCAATAAGTGGCAAAGGCAGTATTTAAATCTAAGTCACTCTGACCAGAAACAGTAGTAATTAACCACCATCCAAATGGTAACAGTTCTGGAGAGGAGGGAACCGGGTTAGAAATATTTAGGAGGTATAATTATCCCGACGAGGTGACTGACCAGGTCTGGGAAATAAGGGAGAATTCAGCAAGGATAACTACCACGGCTTACGCATGGATGTTTGCGATAAAGGATGCAGAAGGACTGAGTTTTATCCATACCTGAAAAAGGTCTATGGTATTCACTCCAACTGTAATGCGTCACCTGAAACCCAGTGATTTGGCAACGTCGCTCTCTCTAGACCCTTGGCCCTTGGACCTTCTGTGGCTGGTCAGTCTCTCCATCCCTCTTGGCTTGGGCCTCTTGGCCATTATTTCCAGCTATCTGCTTTACAGTTCCTTCAGTCCTTTGTCCCCTGACTTTTCACCATACGCACTTTGGCAATTGCATTCCTTGGATCCAACCGTCAGTTTACTCTGTGCCAACTCAAAGGAAACCATGCAATGACACCGAAAACATCAGCTGGAAATCGTGCTTTCACTGCCCTTGACTTTTTCCTCTTGTCCCATCAAACTCCCCCTCCTGTTCTACACTGAACCCCTCTCCTTAGACCCTCGCCAGCCACCTGCTCTTTGCGGGATGACTTTCCACTGACTTTGGATATCAAGGTCATGCAACTTGAGATCCCTTACCTCAGCTGTCCCACCTCCACATGCCTTTCTATATTTACCCATTTTCCTTTCCCCACTCGTTTCTAAAACAGAGGCGGTTTCTTTTCTTGCCACCAACTGAGCCTTGATCTATCAAGGGTGTGCAAATTATTTTTAACACATTGTTTAAAATTTGTGCATGGGTGCAAATTCAGTCAAAGTTATTTTTAAATTCTTATCCTTTCTATAAAAAAAAAAAAGGATTGTCTTTGTTAGCAGAGTTTTGATCAACCCACAATAAACGATGAGGAGGGCTGTAGGGTTTTCCTCATCCTTAACCGCAGGTCAGGATGAAGTAGGTTAAGCTCCAATCAACTAGGTGTTAATTAGCCCCCAAATGATGCTTCACTCTCACTTCTCAGCCTCAGCCAGTGAATCACTGGACAAAAAAATACGTTTACCTAATAAAGAAAGTCAACAGTCATTAATATCTCAAAAACTAGATTTTATTATATATTACCAAGTTTTAAGATGCCACCAATTGGAAGAGGTTGTCTTCATTTGGGGAGAAATTAAATGCATAAATACAAATGTAATGCAGTTTAATCCTGAATGCAGAAATATGAATACAACATTGTGAAGAAAACAAATTGGATCTTATAGAGAAGACAATACAGAAGTGTTCTCCCCAAAATTATGCGTCTCTTTCTCTAGTACGTACTTACAGCTATGTCTAACTTGATCAGTTGATAAAATTCCTACTCAGTCCACAGTGCCCTCTGTTAAAAGTTTCACCTTATCTTTTGTTTCATAGGGAAGAAGTACCTGAGACCCATGATGCCTATTTCTCTCTTAGGTTAGGAATTGGTTTTGTGATGACTTTGCTCAGTGGTCTTATTCAGAAATATAAACATAGTTTCAGTAAAGATTGAAACCCCACAAGGAAAGAAAAGACCATAATGAAGAGACTTTTTTGAATATGGAATAAAACATGAATCTACACGTGAGCAAATTCGAACACGTTTTTCAGTGTTCTACCCCATAGGAGTTTAGTGGAGAAAACAATTTACTTGCTCTAAAATGACAGAAGATTTCTTTCAGCAAACACCCATCATGTGCTCGTGTGTGCCTGGCTCCCTCATTACATGATAAAATCACTCTAGCTCTGGATTTCCCTGTCTTCTTGCTGGAAGCTTCTGATTGCACAAATCGAGCCTAAGAGAGTCTTTCCTGTCTCATTGGCTCACAGTTTATGCTGCTGTATATATGCATGGACTTACGTAGGTGGATGTATTTGTAATGGCATCTTGAAAACAATACAACAGTATTTGTATTTTTCAGCAAACGTGCCCACTCCTAATCCGTGCTTATTAGAATGTACTGAATTCCCTGAGCCTCAGCCATGTTTTCTATCCTCCCATGAAGACTCTGTTTTTTCTCTCTTCGAAAATATAACACTGGTGAGAGGTGCCAAATCAATAGCCTAGAAGTCAGGAAGTTACTTTTTACTCCCTCCTATAGTGTGTTCCCTTTGGATTTCTGTGCCAAAGCTGACTGACAGCGCTATGGTTTGTTTCCTATTTAATTTGGCTTGTTTCCTATTTAATTTGGCTTGTACTGTCTTGCCGGGGAATCATTTTACTAGTTTGGGTATAGGGTACTGATCTCGTGTAGCAAAACATGTGCACATGCAAGCATGGCACACATACATGCAACCCGCTCACATGTAAAGATCCTTGCCTAGGCACACACATATGTGTGCACATATATTGCATGAGTACACGCGTGTGTATACACACAGTACAAATATACACAATTATATGAATGCACACACCTGCGTGCACACAAATGCTGTTTGTGCACACATACACACACATATGCATGGACTCACACAGGCAGGCACCTACCTCCGTGTATACACACCCAGACACACGTGCATACATAGAACGGATGCTCTTCTTTCCTACCTGATTTTTTTTCTTTGCTCCCATTTTTTCATTTGCCATCTTCCCCTCCATATCCCCAACATTGAGACTTTTTTTGAGGTAATTGTATAGTTCATCATTGTGAAGACTCTGATACTTCTACTGACAGGCCCTGGATTTATCTTTCTACAATATCATTGAACTGTCCTCTGCACCAGGTATGGAAGTTTTCATAACCTGCCTGAGAAGAAGAAACATCAAATCATTGAAGCTTAACCCTAATGAAGCCGAGGGTCCCCTCGGCCTTGCCTCCTCTCTCGTGCTGTCCATGTTATAACAAGTAATGGACATGGAACTGAGAGCTTCAGGCCACCTTCTTCCCTATAACCAAGTGAAATCACATGTAGGGGTTTCCTTTTGTGTTTTCTTACCTTTTCCCCCAGTGCTTCTTCTAGAGGGATCTTGGTTTTCAGGTTCTGGCATTTGCCCGGTGCTGCAGGATTCTTTGCCTTAGACTGAGGAGACAGATGTCTGAAGTTGTTCCTCCTTCTCTGGCATGAGGTGGCACGGAATGGGGAGTGCCTTCGTCACTCTCTGTAGATCTTACCTGGGCTCCCTTGCTTTGGTTTTACACATTGAAAAAGGGCATTTCTGGGTCTGATCTCTGCCGAGTCTGCGGAAAAGATGGGAAACAAAAATGAAGGAAGGAAGTTTCGAGTCTCTTAATTGAATTACCCGGGCCCATCAAAGCCTTTTTTGTTTGTGGTAGACACGTGCCTTCAGGCCTCTGAGCTCAGGATTCTGAGACCTGTCAGCATGTAGCCCAACAATCCACCACCGTGGAGGCCCCCAAACAATAGACAAGTGAGAAGAAATGGCTTTTGTAACAAAGTCAGATAAACAAAGTGAATAAACTTATGAGGATGATTTATTTACTGGCCAAACAGAGGAAACTTTTACAGCTCAAATCCCATGAGATTCTTGGGCTACTTTCCAAGTCTTTTACCTACCACCTTCAACCCAGACACTGCCACAAAATGCATGTCACTGGAGCCAGCTCCACAGCCCTCTACTGTAACTTTTGCCACCAAGATCAGTGGGGCCTGGAAACACAGCACAGATAAGGCTTCTAAATATTAGCTTAAAAACACCTGAAGTACTGATGTATATACTGTGTTTCCCCGAAAATAAAACCTAGCCAGACAATCAGCTCTAATGCGTTTTTTGGAGCAAACAATATAAGACCCGGTCTTATTTTACTATAATATGAGAGAGACCCAGTCTTATACAATACAGTATAATATAATTATAATATAATATAATATTGGGTCTTATATTGATTTTTGTTCCAAAAGACGCATTAGAGCTGATTGTCTAGCTAGGTCTTATTTTCGGGGAAATACGGTAGTTACTTAAAATTTTCTACCCCAATTCATGATCTCTAAACAGCCTACTCACTCTTTATTGTTAATAGAACTTCGAGTACCTACTTCATACTTGGCTCTAAAGATGTCAAGGAGAACAGGACATAGCCCTTGACCTCAAAGATCTCATGGTCTTAAAAGGAAGAGATAGAAAAGATAGTATTGCAGTGAATCTGTAGGACATACCATGTTTCCCCGAAAATAAGACCTAGCTGGACAATCAGCTCTAATGCATCTTTTGGAGGAAAAACTAATATGACATCTGGTATATTATATTATATTATATTATATTATATTATATTATATTATATTATATTACATTACATTACATTACATTACATTACATTACATA